>NC_057791.1:22819352-23132033 GCF_014905175.1 Aphidius gifuensis | reverse complement strand
GATAACCAACGTATTTCTGGTACACCATGTCGTGGCATTATTCCAGCACCAGCTTCTTCACCAAGAATACAAAAATCTTCATCAGTATCATCTGATTCATTTATTTTCTGCGGTATTGAACATTTTAATTTTTTATTATTACTAATTCTTAATTTGCCATCATCATCTTCATCAACATCAACATCAACATTAGCACCAACATTAACATCAACATTAACATTATCATTATAATGATGTTTATTTTCATTTTTTTCCGTTTTTTTATCTTTAATTAATGGATTTGATTCATCAGGAAAGAAAAATACTTCAACTTTTTCTTCTTCATCATTAATTATAATATTTTGTTTATCAATATTTAATTGTATATCTTTTTTATTTATAGTATCTTCCATAGCTTCTTCCATTAAACAATTGACTCTTTCTTCTTGACTTTTACTTAATGTATTGATACTATCATCACCAAGTAAACTTTCATCATCACCAGAATTTGGTATTGCAATGCTATCAGTACTTGTTGTATTTGTTATTAAATCCCCATCATTTGCAAAATACGTTAATAATTGTGTCAACGCACGTCCAGAATCCGAGCATGTTCTAATATTAAGTATATTATTACTAGCACGTAAATCAATTCTCGGTGTACCACCATACATTTTATCATTTAGCCTTAATGATAATTCAAATAATCCCAAATCCATAACACATATATAATCATTTTTAATATCAATATTATTGCCAATTTTATCACTCAATAATAGTCCAATATCTTCAGCAATAAAACGTAATGTTGATGTATTTGTTTTAGCAGCAATATTACTTGATACACTAAAACTACCAATTGTTATTATTGTACGTAGTGGTAAATATATTGGACGATAATCAACATAACAATTCCATAAATGTAAATGTAATGTTGTTAATATACCTGGTGGTGAATAACCAGCAATTGGATGATCAATAACATCAAGACAATCAGTTAATTGTGTAAACCATGATGTTTGTGATGTTGTCATACGATGACGTAGAGATGAATTTTTAATACCAATTGCAATTTTAAATGTTTTAATATTATGTGTTTGATGTGATGATTGTATTTTAATTGCAATTGATAACATATCATTATCTGGATTACCACCAATAGCATCAAGTACATTATTATCACATTGATAAATTAATTTTTTACAATAACGTGGTGTAACACTATTTATTGATCTTAATGGTGGTATTTGTGATGGTATTGTTGTTAAACCACAATGATTTAATGATAATGTTTTAATCATTGTACATATATAACCCAAATTTGTATCACCTTTATATGAATTTATAATAAATATTGTACCATCATCAATTTTAAATATTAATTCACCTTGTTGTCCAGGTATAACATTTGACATACAATCACGTACTGGTGTATATAAACTTAATATACCTTGTCCAATATTTATTGTTAATGACATTTTACTTTGTCCATTTTTATTTATATTATTTGTATTATTATATAACTTTTTTTTATTTGTAGATGATGACATTTGATAATGAAAACTTTTATCACCAGTTGAATGATAAATACCACTATTTCCAATACCACTTGTTGCATTATCATCATCATCATCATTATCATCTGAATCAATATCTGAATCACCACAATGTATACCACTTTTACACATACTAAATTTTGGATATATTGATTCTTGTAATAGTGTTGTTGATAAATCATAATTATTATAAATATCATTTGTTTGATTATACTTAGTATGTGGTGCTGATGGTTCCCATAAAAATAAATCAGTATTAATACGATTATATAATTGTTCATAAACATGTTTTGATGGTATTTGTATTGATAAACATGGTAAATTAATATCAATTTGTATTTTAGCACTGTGTGTACTGTCATCAATAAATTCAGTCATTTCTTGACGATTACCTGGTATAACAAGTTCTTCACCTTCACGATGATGTTCTTGTTCATTGCTTGTATTTTGTTTATTTTTATTATTTGTTTGTGATTGTGTTTCACAATGTGGTGTATCTGATTCATGAATAACACGTTTTGAACTAAATGGTGATGGTTGATGTCTTGGATTATTTAATGTATCATCTAAACTTGAACCAGGCTCATCCTCTGAACTATCCTCAAGTGGTCCACCAAAATGTTGAGGATATATTACTATTGACATTCTTGGCCAATTAAAACATTCATTACTATTATTACTGTTATTATTTATTGATGAATAATCTTGTTTTTCATCAACTTGTGATTTACCAATTTCAATTGGTATATCATTGTCCAATTCATTGTATGTTAATAATAATTGACGACATTGTATATCATGTTTTGATTTATAACTTGAACGACTTTCAATTATTGTATTTATTTGTATATCATGCATTGTTAATGTTATAAAATCATTACGTACAGTACGTGTCCACCATGGTGAACGATTCATATCATGTAATGGACGTAAATCTGGTATTGGAAATCTAACATTTATTAACAATTTATTACCATTTATTTTAATATCAATACGTGAATCAGATAATATTTGTGTATCAACTGCTTGATAAAATACAGTTTGTTGATTCCATGTATCTTTTATTCCACTATAATTATTACTAACACATATTTTTTGGGCATTTAACAAGGCTGATATTCTATCAATTATTGTTATATCAAATTCACTAATACATTCTTCAATTTTAATATCAATATCTGTTCGTGGATGTGTAAATTTTGTCATTTGTCCATGTTTTATTGCTTTTTCTGTATATTTAAATCTCATAAAAAAATCAATTTTATTTTTTAAACATGGATTTTCATTTAATTTTTTAAATTTTATTAAATTTATATATTCAATTTTAATATTATCATCATTATCATCTGTACTTGCATCAATTAAACACTCTGTTATTTCAAAATTAGCAATTGTTAATGTACCATTTATTGATGATATATGTTGAGTTGTTTTTTCACTACCTTCAATAATTAATGGTGCTGCTAGTAAACGTATGTGACTTAATTTACATGCATTTGATAGTGTACAACCATCACCATCAAATATACCAATGTTATTAAAAAAATTATTTGATATTATTTTCATTTGTTTTGTACTTGTTACTGTTAAACCATATGATTCAATATCAGTTGTTAGTACATCTTCATGTAATAGAATTATTGCAATTGATGATACACGTATGTGAAATTGTGATGTTTCAGTTGTTGGATCATTATCAATATTTTGACGATATTTTTTATTTAATTTTTTATTAAAATTTGTTGTTTTTGTTGATGTACCAATTGGTCCAGTTGTTGTTGATGTTGCTGTTGTTGTTATTGATGATTTTGAACTTATACTACTTGCTGAACCATCCATACTAATATTATTTGTACTCATTGAATCTGACATAGTACCAGGTAAACGCATTGGTAAAAATTCTTCTTCATTATCTGAATCATCAAATGATGCTGTTGACCAACCTTGTGTATTACGTAAATCTTGTGTTTTAGAATTTTTATTATCATTATTTAATTGTTGTATTAATTCACGTTCAACACGACTAAAATCACAACTTGCCATTGGTTTTTCATGACATGTACGTGGTGGTACATTACTCATATCTTCAATATCTGGTGATGATAAACCATGACATAGTTCAATCAATACATGTACTTGTCTTGGACTTAGAAATAATATAAATGATCCAAATGTCATTTCTAGCTCGACTTTTGGACCAAGTATACCTTCACCTTGTTTTAATTTTAATCTTAACTCTTGACGTCCAGTTAGTTTACCACATATTATTGGATTTGATTGAAATATATTATTAAATATATTATTGCTTTTATTATTACCATCCCCGGGTGATGATGGTGATGATGATGATTGATTATTATCATTGTTTTTTAAATCTGGTGTTGATGATGATCTACTCATTGTCATAACACTACGTGAAAATGTACGTGCACGTGATGGAAATTCATCAGTATTAAATGTAACACCTTCGAGATAAAATTTTTTTGTTGTAAATGCTGATATAACATATCCTTTTGTTGGTTTATTGCCATCAATATTAACATTTGTTGGATCTGAACCAGCTTCATCTGAATATTCTAAATTTTTAATACACATTTCTAGAGCAACACCTGTTTTCGAATCAAGTGGTACATGCTCAAGACGAATAACTGTGTCTAAAAATCTCACTTTAACTCGACACAGTACTGTAACATTAACAAAAAAAAATAAATTAATTAATCATTGTTGCTATTGACATTGAGCTAAAATTTATTATAAATATATTTTTGAATTAATTCTTACTTGAATCAATTGTTTGTGCAAATAATTCAACTCCTTCAAGTGGCTGTGAATTACCAGCATTATTAGCATCTTGTTGTAGACATTCTTGTGCAAGTTGCATGCTAGATGTCATTGAGCTCCACATTGATTCAAACATTGATGTACCAGCTTCACTTCTTTGTCTTGGTTGTACTGTTAATTTAAGTCCTTTTACCTCAACATAACTTGCTTCACTTAATAATGCTGACCATGGTATACTAACTGACATTTCAGATATAAAACCATCAACAAATTCAAGTGGTAAATGTTGTTGTTCACCCATTTCATTGAGTGCCTATTTTTACATATCAAAATAAATATATTCAATCATTAATAACAAGTATTGTTTCTATGCTAAAATATGTAAATTAGAAAAAAAAAATACATTACTCATTACTTTTTTAAATAATAAATAAAAGACGTAATAATTTATTTTTTTTTTTTCGATTCTTTTGTTGTTTATATTATTGTAGAAAATTTAATTACCTGAACATCAAGGCTAACATTTGTAACACGACCAGTTCCATTGTAAAGATCAACAGTGAGTTGATCAAGTGTTAATTTTTCTTCCAAAAATTGTCCAAGATAACGTTGGAGTAAATATCTACATGCTCTTTTTTTAATTCCCTCCGACCAGGGAAAACAAACGAGCCACGACATTTCTAATTATTTATTTTCATTTAATTATTTATTTACTTGATCAACAATCCTTTGTCTTGGACATTTAATATTAATTTGTTTTTTTTTCACTTCTTTTTTCATGTAAATATATTCTCTTTTTTTATTTTTTTTTTGTTATTGTATTCACTGTTGATGAAAACTACGTTTGATGCTTTTTTAAATATAAATAATCACAAATTAATTTTCAAAAAAAAAAGGTAAATATTTTGTTGATAGGTATATTTCATTGTATGAAAAAAAATAATTATTAAGATGCACGTGCCAGTGCTGTTGGAACAATGATATACTAAACATAAATAAAAAAAAAAAAAAAAAATACAAACTTTAATGACGACTCAATACAATGTTAACGGTGTTCCAGCTGTTTTATGTTATTTTCAGATGTTAAATTGCACAAAATGTAATTGCACTTTTTCTTTTTAACAAGTATATATTTTAACCCCTCCAATGTTTATTGTTGTTTTTTATTAGATTAAAATTATTTGTCTAAATACACTTTATGATAACACAAATGTCTTTCCATATTTTCAGGCTATTGGACGTTCCCATTGATTGAAATCAGCTGATTTATAATACTGTCTCTTTTTTTTTTTCAAGGCTTTTTTTTTTTACATATGTTTATATAAAAAACACATAACAACAGCCATTTTATTATTTATTTTTTTATTATTATTAGGATTGATATCACGGAGCAAGTTAGCCAACTCTCAGCTGATGATTTTCTTGATTTTTTTCTTTGTCTACTTTGTTTTGATTTATGGTTTTTGAAATTGCCGCGCGTTTGAGACAAGACGCCATGTTGGTTGAAATTTATAGATGGTAGCTGTTCAACCGTTGATAAATAAGAGCGCCATTCTAACGATTGATAGAAATTTTGTTTTTTTTTTTTTTTATTTGAAAAAAATTATTTTTTTATTTTAATTAATTTTTATTAATTAATTGCGGAAATTTAAATACTTTGTAAGGATAACTTATAATTGTTGAATGATATTTTAAAGCAGTTTAGGCAAATTGGAAAATAAAAAAAAAATATATAATAATAATTTACGCTCAAGCTTTGAGCGCCACCTTAAGTTATAATAATTTTGGTATTTTAATCCACCATGTTGAATTAAAGCGAATTAAAATGGCGCTATTGCCAAGCGTTGCCGATAGGTAGCGTAAAATCTTCATTTTAAAATCAAATAATACACGGTCATTATTGATTTATAACAATATTTATCATAACTCTACTATAAATATTCTCAAAAATCAATTGAAACATCTTTAAAAATAATTTTAAAAACAATTGCAAAACCAACAAAATTTAATCATCAAAAAAATATCCAGTATAAATACTAGTAAAAGCAAAGCAAAAAAAAATTCAACTTCAGTTATAATAATTCACAACAACAAAAAACTTCAAGCCCTTAAATTCTCGTAGCATTTTTTTTTTTTAACGTTGTTTCTTCACCTTAACTTGCGCGCAGTTAAAAATCAAAGCAAGGTTGCAAGCAAGAAGTTTAAAGAATAAGAAAACGAAGAAGCGCCGAGGGGACAAGATAAATTCCCACGAAGCATCTTCATACATATATTTATGTACAGTGAGCTCTTGGTTGCTCTTGGTCATCTACCCCCACTTGAACAAGATATTTTTATTCTTGTTTTTGTTGTTGTTGTTGTTCGACGAATCCACTGATCCAATGATCCAGGTAGCCTGCGGCATATTCGCGCGATACTCGCGTTATATACTCGTGCTTACCACGCGTATACTGTCTGCACTCTTACACCTTAACTACAGTTTGACTCCATCTTCCTTGCTCACATATACCCCCCACTTGTTATCAACAAAATAAACAACTCCTCACAAATATATACCATTGCTCAGTATATATCAGAGTGAGAGAGAAAGAGAGAGAGGTAAAGAGGGCCCGATTGACGCGTTTAATAGTAGTGGGAGTTTTTGGGCCCAGCCCATTATGATCAGTATACCTTTATCAAGTGGTGGGGATATTGAGGCCGCGAGGAGAAAAAGAAATGGACCACGAAGGATGGAGGACCAACCGTGAAATTAAAACATGATGAGGGCGTCCAGATTGAGACACGAGTTGAAAGAAAAAGGGGACTTAACAAAATCGACGATTGAACGTGTAGTTAACTTGAAACCTTAACCACACTATATATGCCCAGTAACGGATTTGCGTCGATTAAAAAAAATATTTTTTAATTTCTTTCTTTTATTATTATTATATTTAAAAAAAAAACAAAAAATAATCCTAATAAAAATTATCGCAGTATAGACGAACATAAAGTTTGATTGAAAATTTAATTATTTTTTATATTTTTTTCTTTTATTAATATCAATAAATGTTATGCTAAATTATTTTGTTTTCAATTTTATTATTTTGATTATGCAACAGAGAAATCGTTTTCTAACTACCCTCATCTTAAATTTCTTGTAAAAAACCCCTGTGGTTGTGAAATATATATACTCACATGATTTTTTTTTCAAGACCCCCTTTGGTTTTTTTTTTTTTTTTTACCCTCAATACCAAAATACCGATTTCATTCAAGGAAATAGTCTCTAATCCTTGGAAGGATTGCCATGTAACATAATAAATATATATTTTGTATTATTCTTTTTTTGTATTTTTTAAATTTCTTATTTGATATTTATCACTCGCTCGGATGAATGATATATTTTTCTCACCTTAATATGCAGCTTTTTCGCGCAATAAATTTGATCCCCAGTCTCATTTATTCCTTCACGTACATGATATATAATAAATATGTACACAATATACACACATAGAACCTTTTTTTCATTCATTTTCTTTTATAAATACAATATTTTACTATGCGTATATGGTTTTTTTTTTACGTTTAAATTTATTTTTATTTTTATTCTTCATGGCAATCCGTGAGTTTGAACGATGCACTCATCTGACAATAAGCCGGGGGCCTATAAGAGGAAGCATGTGAGCGTGAGTAAGGGCCCTTTATGTATCACATGCCTTGGGATAAATTGTCCAGAAATTTTCAGAGGTCGGCAGAGTGCTTTGTAGGATTAGCCTGACGCGTTGTAGACGAGCTACCAGTTGTTACAAATCACTGGTTACCAGTCATCCAGATACCACCTTTCCACTGATCTATATTTAACATTTTAAATATAGATCCTAATTTACAACAAAGAATCATTTTTTTTTTCCTTATTTAATTATTGCTCTATAGTTAAAACTGAAATTATATTTAATTAAATTTTTACTAACGTTATAACGTTACGAATTTTTCTATTAAATTCAATGATATATTTATTATTCCAATGCAAATAAAAATAAAAATTAACAAATGTGAAATCATAAATAAAAATATACCTCGTTTCGTCACATTTTCCATGAAATTCTTTTCACGCTTTTTATTTAAGGATCGTTTTGATCTTTTCTTCTTCGTTGATCTTACTTTAACTTTAAAGTGAAATCTGTTCAACCTGCGTCTATTTATTGTGTATATATAGATATATTGTCATATGATTTTTTTTTTTTTTTTTTTCCCTCGAATCGCCAATAGAAATACAAGAAGGAAAAAATGTCTCTTGAAATATATGCCTGTACGAAACCCTCATAGATCACGCGGGCTACTGTGAACTTAATATATTTCGCCTTCATCTGATTTTGTTATTTTTTTATATTTTTTTGAGCAAGCAAACAGACAATGAAAGGAAAAAAAAACCACCTATTATTTGTCGATCCCGTCTGTGGCGTTTGTACGTACATATAAATTTACAATGGTGGACAACATGGGGGTCATTGTGAACAATCGGATCATTTCATAATGCCGTTTAGACCTTCCTTTATATATCTACTTTTCTTCAATATAAATTTTTTTTTTCTCTATATACTTTTCTCTTGCTTCTCGTCTTTATTTATTATATTTTTTTTTTATCCTCGCTTTTTTTATTCTCAAATCATCAGCCCAGTTGCTTATAATTTTTTTCTTTATATACGTCTTCTCTCACTTTCGACTTTTCGATGTCTTCATTACCTGAAAAAAAAAAAAAAATATAAAGTCAAGCTTCTTGAATTTTTGAGTTAAAATTTTGATGGTTGAACCGCGATATTTTCCTGGAAACCGACAAGGATCTTATTCCACCAAAAAATCCTTCAACAGATTATCCATCTTCAAATATATATTAAACATAAAAATACTATATAATATAAAAAAAAAAATTAAAATACATATATAGTTATAAACAGGTGGGTAGAGATAAAAAATAGAAAAAAAAGTATTAAAAAATAAAAAAAAAAAAGAGTGCGGTTTGTCTCTTTGCATTTTGTCAGAATTCTTCGTAAATCCCTGATGATATATGTATATATTAAAATGAGCTTCTGCTTTGTGAATATACCGAGTTTTATTTAGAACCCGTTTAGGACGACTGAATTGGACATAAAAACGTAAGAAAAGGATTCACACACAAATGCGAATAGGCGAAGACATACGTCTGCCAAATGATTTCACCTGACTTGACATGTTCTTCTCAAAATAGTTAACAGCTTTCTCAACCTTTCCTTTACAGCTTTTTTTTTTATTTTTGTCATAAATTTATATATATATATTTTTGCAATGTGACAAGACACACCCACTCGAGTGAACACAAGAATCCACTATATCATATAAAATAGTGCTCAATACATAAAAATGAATATGCATCTATATCATTCTATTATTAAATTTTTTTTTTTAAATGTACATTTATTATAAATCTGGATATTCGAAAGGCCCACCGACAATGGGACCACACCGCGAACAAGATCGATTGGTCGTGGTGGTTCATCGTCAATAAAGAGAACACAAATTTTTTTGTCCTTTTTTTATTTTCAAAAATGTATTTTTATTTGTAAAAAGAAAATAAATTTTGTCTATGAAAGAGATGTAGGTATCATGAATTTTAAGGGAAATATCAAACAATTGTATTTTAACATTGCGAGAATGAGACGTTGGCATTGATCCTATGCAGTGTCAAATGAAGACGTTTGTGTTTGTACTTGGAAATGTATTATGCTCGCTGTGTAACATTTTGTTGTGGCAATCGTCAACTTGTTTGTTTCGTTGCCGTAAAAAAAATCTGAAAATAATAAAGATGATGATGATGATGATGAAAATAAAAGGGTATTAAGATGAGGTAGATGGGAAGTTAATTCGACATGAGAAAAAAAAATTGTAAACGCGCATATTCCGAGATAAGGTAGCAGTTAAAAAAAAAATATGAAAAAGCTCGTTAAGTTTTTATACAAAAATAAATGCAATTTTCATTGAAAAATTTCATATAAATAATTCGGGTGCAATGAACTTTTAAAAATATATTAATTATAAAATTTTGACGTTTTTTTTTTTTTATGATTTTAAATAGCAAATGATTTATTAAAACTATTGACTGCTAAAATGAATTAATAGAGCTTTTTTTTTTAAATATATTTTATGCTAAAAAAATTACTGGGAGTTTTGGAAATTTAATGTTGATATTTAGAGGGAATAATACGAGTTAAAATTTCCACTTGAAAGTGATTGAAAAATTTAGAAAATATAAAAAAAATTTAAATTTTTATTTGAAATAGAAATAATTTATAAAAAAGCTTGAAAAATATTTAAAATTGTGTAGATATATATAAATTTCGTAATATAATATTTATGTTTTTATCTAATAGTATAATGACCTTAAAATATTGATACATCTTAAATTATTTACAGCTTAATTTGTGATTGACTTTAATCAGAGTTAATAAATATTACCATCAAAGTGTTTGGGTAATATAAATACACAAGCAATAAGCTGAAAAATACAACGGTTGTTCACTCAATGGAATTTATCTTGTGTGTTATAATGTCTCCTCCAAAGTGGGATATACCGATTGAAACAGGTATTTTTTAAAAAAAATAATTTTTTCTTTTTTTTTACCCTGTGAGAACCTTTTTGTACCCGTGCCGCTGAAAATAAAGTGGAATTATAGCTACGACTATTTTATATAAAAGATATCGAAAAAAGAAATCTTTTCCCGAGTTAAAAAATTATCAAATTTATATCTTTTTTTTAATGATAAAAAAAATAAAATTTCTTTTATAAAGAAATTATTATTATTTTTTATTTTTTAAATACTTTTTTGTGTGTCTATTTTATCGGTTATTTTTATTTATTTATTTATTTATATTGGGCTGTTAAAAAAGTAACACGAGAAAATATTTTTCTAGTATTTTTTAATTATTATAAATTAAATCGTTTTATTTATTTTTTTTTCTTTATATATTTATAAATTTAGAGGCAAATAATTGAAGGATATAGTAGTTGTATATTTGTATTGATTCACTGTCATTATTATTTTATATTTTTTAAATCTAGCATAAAAATATAAATTTTTATTTGTAAATATAAAGTGAGTTAAAGAGCGTACAATTTTCGTAGCAAGACAGATATAATCGTGTTCGTCTCACGGTTATATTATTTGAAAGAAAATAAATAAAAATATATATATTTTTTTTTTGTATTTATATGTACGACAGGCGTTTGCATCAGCCACGCCACTGGTCCCCGATTCGCCACACCAACCGAGGGTTATCCCTCTTTGCTCAACCACGTAATTAGCACTACTTGGTAGGCTTTGTTAGCTATTGTAATACACGAGAAACTAGATGATTGTGGCCCTGGTTATGTTTACCTGGTTTTTGCATTTTTTAAAAAACACCTAAAAGGATGAATTATGATGTCTTCCATTTAGTATTTTTTATATACACATGTTGCTTTTTATAAAGATCGGTGCTTTCATCTTGTTTTTTATTTTACGAGACTGATTGGCCCTTTTTTTTTTTTTTTTTTTTTTTGGTTTGTTAGATAATTACAGTATTATTAATTTTTTTTTTTTTTTTGAATTTTATGTTTTACGAAAATTTGGTATACTTTTTTTGCCAGGTGGCTTGTTGGTTTAAAAATATATTTTTATAAGCACATTTTTCGTGAAATTTTGATTCTACTATTTGAATAATAGATTAATATAATTATCCTAAAAATTTTGGAATTTAATTTGACGTGTTTTGATTTTTTTTTTTGAATTTTATATTGTTCTGAAATTCGGCACTTTTTGCCAAAAGTCATCAGTGTTGAAAAAAATATTTCTAGGTGAAAATTTCATGAAATTATGATTTTATAATTTAAACAATACCTAAATATTACTATTCTTAAAATTTTAAAATTTAATTTCAACTATTTCTATTTTTTTTTTCAATTTTATAATTTAGGGATGAAAAGAAAAAATTTCATTTTTGAAATTTCATCCAATTTCAAAAAAAAATATTTCTAATCATAATTTTCATGAAATTTTATTTCTATTATTTAGACAACATCAAAATAGAATTATCCTGTAAGTTATAGAAATTAATTTCAATTATTTTTATTTTTTTTTGAATTTTATAGATTCCGTGACCTGCAGACAAAACTCGGAACTTTTCGTTGCAGGTCATACTGGTTAAAAAAAATATTTCTAATCATAATTTTCATGAAATTTTTTTTCTATTATTTAGACAACATCAAAATATAATTATCCTAAAAGTTTTAGAAATTAATTTCAATTATTTTTATTTTTTTTTTCAATTTTATATTTTTTTAAAATTTGGTACTTTTTGCTAGTCAACTTGTTGGTTTTAAAAATTATTTCTAAGTCAAAATTTCATGAAATTATAGTTCTAATATTTAAACAACTCCTGAAAATGATTATTCTAAAACTTACAAAATTTAATCTCAATTATTTTTCCTTAAAAAAAAAAAGTAAAAATGAAAAAAAATTATATTTTAATAATTCAATTTAAAAATCTAATTTTTTCTATATACGCAATTAAATAAAAATATATCAACTGTATAAAATCTCGATAATTCAAAGTAAATTATTTCATGCATATAAGTCATTAATTTGCATTTAAATAATCGAGTTAATTAAGACATAAAATGAGGTATAACATGTATATTGACTCTCGCATGTTTTGATTAGTCATGCTGCTTGAAATAAGGTTATTCAGCTCGAAGCTGCACATTCAAGTAAAAGTGATTATCGTCGATTACAGTCTACAAATTACAAAAAAAATAAAAAAATAAAAAACAAATACTTGTTCTTTAACTTGTATTATTATCCTGTGATAAAAAAAAAATAAAATAACTATACAAATAAATATATAAAATTGAAAAAAAATAAAAAGTAAATGCATGTCGAGCCAGAGATGAATCAATTTAACTTTTTCTTGTGGCTTTATTTTGCTCGAGGTGATGTACCAAGCAAACACGGAACAAAAGACAACATGCTATGTAGAATGACTTGCCAATGTTATGTTGCCTTCGCGGCTTTTAAGCTTCCGCGTGAGAATTTATTCCATCAGAAGGCATGCTAACTTAAAAAAAAAATAAAAATATATACTCGTTGCTTCTCGCATGGTGTCGTAAATGTTTTCGTTACTTTTTTAATCCACAAAAAAAATTTATACATGCAACTCTTCATCATTTGCAGTGGCAAATAAAAAATTTAAAAAAAAAAAAAATATATTCCACACTTTTATCATTAATTTTAATATTTAAAAAATATAATTGTAAAATGAATATGATGATTCACCACTAGTAATAGAATTTCCAAAAAAAAAAAAAATATATAATTTAAAACAAAGACTAAAAAAAAAAAAAAGGAATTAATATTTAAAAAAATAAATAAAGATATATAAGCGTGAATTTCCGTTGTGTTAATTCGTCTCACTAACACCATATTTATTTAAAAAAATTTTAAATATATTTTTTTTGGTCTGGTTAGTTCGTATAGCACTTGCAGTTGATGTTAATCTTATGAAGAATCTTGGGTAGCTGGTGGAAGTAAGTCTCTTGGCAAGGTTGAAACTACAAGTTCCAACACCTCAAAGGGTAGCCAAGAGGGGAATAAAAACGGTGTCTCCACTGGAGAAATATGTCCAGCAGCAATATATATATATACAGCATTAACTTGCACATATCTTGGCTGCAGAGGGAGAGAAAAAAAAAGTATATAAATAAAAAATAAAAAATATATATACGGAAAAAGACCACAGTGAGGGATCGTGCTGATCTATGAGATAAGATATGTGTAGTCTGAAACTCTCTTATATAAAATGCCTCTGTCGCTATTTTTTTTTATTTTTATTTATTATTTTTGCTTGGACACAAAAACACATACGTGAGTTTATTTAAAAAATTGTCTGTATATAGTATAAGCCAATGGATATGTATATGAAAGTCGAAAGTCAAAAGTTTAGTCATCGGCAGGTAGTCTTGTAATTCATCGTGACCCTGGGTAACGTGAGTGAGGGAATCTGGCAATCTTATTTCGACAAAGCACCCCTGTGGTTTTATCCCTCAAACTGCCACCTTTGCATGTATATATAATACATATATATGTATGCCCATATATAAACCTATACTACTGCAAATATATTTTTCCATTTTTTAAATTTCATCTGTTCATATTTTAACTGTCGAATATATCGGCATTTTTTTTTCGAGAAAGAAACAATCTTGTTAATGTTTTCTTGTAATTTATTTTTCATCAGATGATGATGATTTTTAAATACTGAGGGAAGTAAGTTGAAAAGAAAAAAATAATGGTTGTTTAGGAAATGAAATGAGATTCTGAAAATCATTAAGTGGTGCTGGTGCATCCCTGCAGGTTCTTTTTTCAGGGGGAGAAATAAGAGATGTATGGAAAAATAAAATAAAAATTGTGTTTTGCTTGTTGTAAGCACTAGTTAACACGTCCGGTTGTTGATGATGAATGGTCTTTCAGTACATCCGGAATGATCCTGATGGTCACCATAAGCTATTATGATTTTTTGTTTTGCTTTGATTTTTTTTTTTTACATAATATTTTTTTGTGAAGATTTAAAAGTATATGCAATGCAGCGTATATGATTTCGTGGTGTTTTTTTTGTTGTTGTTTTTGTTGGTTTATATGACGCTGGAACTAATGCAAAAATAATTTATTTTAAATCACCAAAACAAAAAGAAAACAAAACTGTTTTTAGTGGGTATATAAAGAAATTGATTAAGTTGGATATTTTTGTGTGTGTTTAAATTGATGTGGAAAAATTTGGATAATGTTGTTATTTTGATTTTATTGTCGTCGTTATTTTATCTTTTGTTGAAGGAAATTTTTCACGAGTATGTCGATGACAATGTATTGGCTTTGACACCCTCATCGAGGACACGCCATGTCAGTGAGAAAAAAAAAACTATACAATGTTGGAAATGGAAAAAAAAAAAAAAAATTGAAAAAACAAAATAAAGATAGTTCCAACAGGTTCAAATGATAAAGTACGAAAACAGTTGATTTTCATGGTACTCACTTGTCGTTTTGTAGCTAAAAGGCTTTTCCCGAAAAAAAAAAAAAAAAAAGGTAAAGAAAAAAAGAAACTTTTCCAATGACACTGAGGCATTACGAAAAGTTGAAAAATGGTAGATTATCCCCGTGACGAGATCTTTCCATAATACACAATAGATTAAATTTTTTTTTGGCCAAAGTTTCTTACGATATTTCATTGACCAAAAAAAAAACTGGTATGTTTAAAAATTTTTACTACGAAAAGTAACAATAGAAGAATAAAAAACAATAAATTCAAGTTGTTTCTCTAACGAGAAATTTGAAAACAAATTAAAAAATTATAGAGCTGTAAAAATAAATTTTATTGAAAGTAGGGATTTACGAAATTGGTTGGTTTTTTTAAAGATATTTGATGAAAAATAATCATGGAGATAATTCTAAAGTAAATTTTTATCATGTGACAAGTATTTTTTATTGTTGAAAAAAATTAATTCACTGACTGTATCTACTTCCTACAGCCTCTGGTAAAATGTTGTTGATTTAAAAAATTTTTTCTACAAAATAACATTGTTCTTTGCTTTTGAAATAAATCAGGCAAATATAGATGAGTTTTAATTATTCTAAAAAAAATAATTCATCATGAAACAAGGATTTTTCATGGCTAAAAAAATTAAAACCTTATTAAATAATTAAAACCCCCTCTGTAAAGAGTAACATACTAAAATCTAAAAAATAAATTTTGACTCTTTAAGTTGACCAAAGTTATCCAGATATCCTTATGAATTTTTACTCCGAAAAAATAACACTAACAAACTAATAATTCAAATTAAAATAATTATAATAAAACAAATTATTTTTTATTTATGAACCAAAATAAAATACACAAAATAATAGTCCATAAAAAAATATATAAATAGATTGACAATAAATTGAGTAATTATAAAAGAAAAAAAAAAGAAAAAAAACCATATTCTACAAGATATTTCTCTCACGCTACAACCAATTACAACGCGTGGATATTTTCGCTTATACCTTGGCAAATTCGCACCCATATATTCAACGAGAACTCCCGCGCGGTTTCCGTCGGCTTTAATAATAATACAATATAATACCCACGTTCTTTGGGGCCCTCAAACGCCCGACCATAGTTCTCTCAAAAATAAAATCGAAAAATAAGAAAAAAAAAAAGAAATATATATTTTTCTCTCACGTCTATATATTGCAAAGGTATAGATATAAAAACGGCCACCACGGTCTTTTATATATATAATAAATATTATATTATATATGCGGCTAAATATGTATATGTCTTTATACACTAAATTTATATAAACACAAACATATGAATTTTAAATGTATATGTATATATGGAAGCGTGAACGCGTGCTCACAACATAACTCACACTAGAACATGGCAATCAGGCCCCAAGACGTCTCTATCCTCTTCACACAGACCCAACCAACGTCGGTCTTTCCGGCAATGATTAGAGGACTCAATATTATATATATATATATTTATACGCGTACATATGTATATATAAAACACGCACTCGGTAGAATTAAATAAAGACAGAGATATTAGTCTTTAAATGAGAAAAATAATCATCAAATTTTAAGACCCAAACGAGAATTTTAAAAAAAAAATCTGTCGGCGTTATTTTGATGGAGATGAAAATACCATCATCATCATCATAATCATCATCAAATAACTAGTTGAATTTACAAACATCTTGGTTTTTGAAAATATATTTATAAATTAATTCATCTAGAAAAATATGTCACAAGATTATTAATTAATTTTTCCAAAAATCAGATAATTAAAATAACCCGAGTGGACAAAATTTTGTCGTATATTAATTGATGAAATTTTTAATAAAAAATACGGGATTTATAAGGCGCCGTTAAAGACTTGAGCAAAAAGCAGGATTAATTGAGTCATTAGTTATGTGTGTGTAAGCGGGTGCGAGAGTTGAGTCGGTTGGTAGCAGATGAGCGGGAGTCTGAAGAAATTCAAAAAGTATACATAAGACTATTGCTAAAAAATAAAATAAATATATAATAAAGTATAAACATATAAATAAATAAATAGTAATACATAAAATGACAAAAAAAAAAAAAAAAAATAGCCGAGAATTGTCGAATAAAATTTAATATATTTTGTTAACTTCGTGACTTACTTCGTTGGTGTAACTTCGTCTTCGGAGGTCTTCGCGTGGGGGCGAGGCCACCATGTTTTTAATCTCGGCAAGTTTCGTCTCTTTTCGGTTTGCGAGGGATCCTTTGAATATGTCTTTGTTGGTGTATATTTGTATGGCCACCTTGGCTTACCTTCAGGTGGGGAAAACGACCAACCTGTCTGTTCTTTTTTTCAAATTTTTTATACTCTTTACTCTTCATATCCCTTTATCGACAAGCTTACTGTTGGTTGCTGCTTTTTTTTTTTTTTTTTTCATACAATTTTTAACCCCTTCTCTTTCTTCTTCTGCTTCTTCAATGACTCCTTCAATCTCGCAACCCGTTTATTCCCTTTTTATTTCATCGCGACCAAGCATGTTGTTTCTTTTTTTTTTTATTTTATTTATTTATTTATTCAAACGTGTGTGCGCACACACAATTCCCTCATTTCTCGCATCTCAACAACTTATTTTCTTATTATTATTCTCGTTCGTCTCTTCACCAACTTCTCTTGACTGGTCGTTAACGATATCGTTAACCAACCGATACTTTTCCTCAGATCAATTTTAAATGTTTACTCTTTTTTATATATATATACCTACAATGAATTCTTGACCCTCAATGCAAATCATTTATTTATATTTCAATATATATGATATACATTTATTTTTAAATTATAATACTGACTTTATTTTTAAATAAATATATATTATTTTTTGAGCTTAATTAAATGCTAAATTAAAAAGTAAATATTGAATGGTATATATTTAAACTTTGAAATACAATATAATGGCCAAATATTTAGAATAAAAAAAGTTAAATATAAAAATTACAGAAGCATCAAATGTGTGTGTGTTGAGGAAATAAACTTTTAAAAAATGTCAAAAAATTTTTAAAAGCCATGATGATGTGTATGAAAGGTGTCGAAGGTTTTTGTGAATAGCGTTAAGTAACGCGTGATGAAGTTAAAGGCGTGTCATGAGTCAAGTGGGGTACGATTAACGAGTGGTCCCCAATGACAAACTTCACGCAGTGACAATATTAATATATATTTATTTAAAAATTGCATTGCCCAAAAATACAAGTATATTTTGGATATAATTTTGAATAATATATTCCATTATGGATCATATAATTATCCAGAATAATATATACCTAATGATCTATCCATATTGAGATATAGATATATATCATTCTATTATTTATTTCGACCTTTTTTTTATCCATGCTTATTTTGTTTTTATGTGTTACCGAAAAAATACCGAGAAATGAGAAACAAATTATCTCATCAGGGGGATATTCTTAAGCTGGTTGTTAAATAATATATTATATATAAATAAATTGGGAAATAGGGTAGTAAGATTGAACAAGAGGGATGAGAAAAAGGAAAAAAATATAATCAAATTTGAGTTGATCTCACTTAACATTATGGGTTTAAAATTTTTACAAGATCGATATGAAAAGAGATGGTCTAGCGCCCTTCGTGTTGGTTCAGACGCGGTATATTTTCTACCTGATGACCGCATTTGTAGACGCGACTTTGAGGGTCAAAATACGTAAAATAGTCGATGAGGAAATATATATCAGGCGGTGACGATGCTCATGGTGGTGGCGGCAATGGTGGTAAAAGAAATGAAGTTAAAGATGAAAAAAAAAAAAAAAATCCAAGATGAATATAAGAAGAAGAAGGTTGGTTTGGCCTGTCACGCCAACTGACCCAAACCAGCGGCATCATTTTGAGAGCACGCTCAAAACCGATAGAGAGAAGAGTCTAGAGTCGACCAAGCCAAAACGGTTAATGAGCATGAACCGCGGGGGGGCATCCACTATAAGAAAACGTTCAAATTTATATCGTTTTCTTTCTTATTTTCTCTTTATATATTTACAATCATCTGTCTTTTTCTTTTTTTTTTACTCCTCGTGCCACCCCTTGGGCCTCATTTATATATATATGTTGGCATCTGAGGAACCGACTTTCTGGGAACCAACCACGCCTCAGGTTTCACGTTCGCATTTGAGTATAAAAATTTTTTGGTGTCGAAGAAACTAAAAAAAAAAAAAAATAAATAAATAAATATGTTGTAATAATAAAAAAATTCAGTAGCTTTAAAGAATTTTTGTATATGTAATAAAAGGTAGAGAAGAGAGAGATAGAGAGAGAGAGAAAGAGAGAGAGAGAAGAGAGAAAGAGAAAAAAAAGAATTATAAAAAATTGATGATTTTTAAAAATGAAAAATGAGTTTTTTATTTCTTATAATAATAATAATAAAATTTTTTAAAAAAAGTTTGCAAAGCTGATTGAAAGTTGAGAGTATGAATTTGGGCCTCAATAAGATGATGGTGGAGAAAGAAAGAAAGAGGAGAAAGAGGGAGAGTTATCCTCCCCACTTGTAGGTCCCTTTGCGAAATCGCCCCCCGCGTTACTCGACCCTATTGGCTCGCTTGAATAACCCCCTCTTTTTTTTTTTTTGTTTTTTTTTTTTATAATGCCCCTTTTTGCCGCCTCAACTCGCCAATAATTTTTTTAAAAGAAGAATAATCCTCAGCATCTCAATTTAACCACACGATAAAATTTTTTTTTTTTTTTATTATTAAAATCAAATAAATAATACATTAATTTGTCATTTATACAAAATAATATCCTAAAGTTATTTTTAATTATTCAACTTTTTTTTTTTATTATATTTATAAAAATTTTTATTATACATATTAAATTGATAGGTTATAGTATATTTTTGTGTTAGCGAGTTAATTAATTTTTAAAGAAAAAAAAAAGCAATTTTTTCCTCAAAAGCTAAATGATGTTTTTATTTTATACAAATATCTTTATTTTATTCTTAAATATTTGATGACTTTGTATATTTCAAAATGATTACTTGAGTGAGACATCTGTATGAACACACACACATATTTATTTTGGGATATAATAAAGACAGTATATTAATGTTGTCGATTCAAAAACTATCTCGCGGCTTCTTCGGTATTTTATCGGTCCCCTGAACGAGGTCTGTTTTAGTAATGCACCAATACATATTTACCAAAAGTATGCGGTATATACATATACATGTCGCGAATTCATTGTATATAACGAGCGCGATGTTGCCGGGTTTTGTGTCTTGTACCAGTCCATGTGTTACACATACGATTACACTTTATATATACACACAACCATCATCATCATCATCAGCATCATCAGCTTCTTCATTTTTTTTTTATTATTTATTTTATATTTCCTTTCTTGTATATATTTCTGTCGTCGTTGACACAGTGAATAACATGTTGAAAAATATCAAATTAAAAAAAATAAAAACAACTTTTAACATATAAATTCTTCATCAATACAAAATTTATAAATTATCCCTGCAATATCAATGCCCACACATTGATTACTATCATCAAATTACATTTATATATTTTTTTTAATTTTTCATCTATATTTTTCGATGCAATTACCATCATTTTTTATACATGATTTTTTTTAATGCGGCACGATTATCGAGCAGTGTCGCGGTACAACTGGAGAACCAGTTTAAAACGAGAATTAACAAAAAAGATTGAAATAAAATATAATTCACATATGCGTTTGTACGCAGACAAAAAAAAAAAAAGAGATATCTGTATGAAAAAAAAAATACATAAATGAAGAATAAATGTAAGTTACAGAAAAAAGGATAAAAAAAAAAAATAGCGAAAGAGAAGGACCGATCGCGTCATTGAGCGAAAGGTCTCGCGATGTGGTCCAATTAGGGCGCGGTCCATTTAGAAGAAACATCCGGTGTTCTGCTGCTAAATAGGGTCCACTCTTGTACAATTCTAGACCCCATATGAATAAACATATAAATACCACTTTCGTTGTGTTTTGCGCAGTCGATTGCAAGTTGCAACCCCTCTTTTTTTTCCCTCCGCAACAGTCAAAATGTTTTTTTTTTTATTTTTTCTTAAAAATTCTTCGTTTTTTTATCGTCTGTTGTGAACGCGGTAATTAGGTCCAGTCTCGATGAGACGAGGGGTGTATAGAGGAAGAAAGAACACATTACTGATGGGATAAATGTAAAATCAACACAGAAAAAAATAATGAGCGAGTGAAAAAATAGTTAAAAAAAAAAAAAATTTGAAAATAAAAAAATGTATTCGGGTGTGGGTCTGGCGGCAAATATGTGAGAAACGAAAACGCGATACGACAAAAGGTGCTGGATATAATATACATGCGGCTAAAGGGTGTGGTTTTGAAAAAAATAAAAAAAAAAAAAAACCCCTGGTCAATTTTGGACTAAAGACGAGTCTGTCGTTTTTTACACCTTAATGACTCTATGCATCTTTTGTCGTATCTTACTGATAATTATATTGAATGTCTGTGTATTTTTAAAAAAAAAAAAAAATTTATTTTACTCGACACACTAAAACCAATAGGTGATCTTGCGCGTGTGATACTTGTCTCATCTATTTTATCTCATTTTTAAATCAAAGATTTTTATTTCTATTTTTTCTACCTGTTTTTTTTTTTTTTTAATTTAAAATATATATACACACAAACGCAATCGTAATCTTAATTTTTAGAATGTGTTAGCTACAAATTTTTTCGCACGGTTGTATAAACGAATTATTATTTATATTTTAATTTGAAATAAATAATATTTTTATAAATTTTTAATTTAAATTTATTAGTTTAAATGTTGCGAACATGTTTATTGCACGACTCAAACATGTGTTTAACTGTTTTTTTACATTTTTATATTTAAAAAAGAACAAAAAATAAAGTTCGTTAAGATATTTTGTTTTTTTTTTTTCATTATTATTATATTGTCGACCCGGTAACCCAATAGTTTCCGTTTAAATAGAAATAACGTGTGCCTGAGGAGGATAAAAGTTGAGACTTAACAAGTGGACCGATGATGGTCACACGTGTTTGATACTTGAGTCTGTATATAACGTGTGTAACCGCGAAAAACAGGAGGAGTTTACTGACATAGGAAAAAGCTTGTCTTACTTAATAAGCTAAGAAAGTTTTGTGTTACTGTTGATTGGTACACAGTAGGCGATGATGATGAAGAGAAAAAGACAAAAAGTAAATAAATGAAAAAAAGAGGAGGAAAGACAGTAAATGATAATTGGAAAACCTAAAAATATATGTCAACTAGAGATTTACAAGTTTTTTTTTTTCTTTTTTTAAATGTTCAACACATCCCCGCATGCGACCGCACCGGATGTTCCCTTTTTTCCATTCATCGTGAATCTTTAACACCCCCAATATTATTTCCGCTCTTTAGCCTCAACAATCACCTGCAATACAACCAAATTTCAAAAAAAAAAAAATCTTCAAAAAAACCCTAATCTTCAATATGAACTGAATTTACCGCTTTTCTATTTTTTTGAAAAATTTTTTAAATTTAAAAATTCCCAAAAATAATAACAAGTAATTATAAAAATGTGAAGAAAAAAAATTATTTTTCATTTTTAAATTAAATAGAAATTTTTAAAAAAATAATAAATTAGAAAAAAAAAAAGGAAAATCATGAGTCATGAAAAATCAATAATCAAGAAATTATTGAGTTAAAGGAAAAAAAAAAAAAGGAAAAGCGCGTTTGAAGAATATATATAAAACCCCGGGTGGGTGCTAGTTGAGTTGTCGGTCTGACACGCGTTTATCTCATTTTATCTCACTTCAATTGGATCTTTCGTCACTCACTCGCACTCATGTATAATAACCACATATTTTTACCACTTCTCTGCCACAATTTCCCCTCCATATTATTCTCTCCCACTTGATCATACAAAAAGCTCGATTTTTTTTTGTACAAAAATCTGTCTTTATTCAATTCATTTATATATAAAAGTAAATTTTATATTTCCATTTCATTTTCTTGTTTTTTCTTTTTCAACATAAAATTTTCCGTATTGAGATGATTATATAGGTGTCTTTGTCGTTGTACCAGCATCATCTCCAGGGGTCGTTGAATATAACAGCAGGAGCAAGAGGGAGACAAAAAATAACTGGGAAGGGAAACGCACGCCTTCTTGTCCTAACCCCCCGTTTTTCGATGAAACTAACGTCTCAGTACAGCCATACCCGCCAGAGGATAAACACCATAACTATTGGCGGTATTGGTCAACAAATCGGAGTAAAAAAAAACGAAACAAATCACCACCAAAAAAAAAAAAAAATTAAGACATTCATATAAAAAAAATTCAATTAAATTAATCAACAAATATTTATGTTTTTTTGTGTGTGTTATTAACTTTTTTTTTTGTGATTTATCAAGTGATTTAACAAGGGATTTAAATTGGATTCATATGTGGATTTTATTTGTGAAGTGTATTGACGTGTTAGCTCTAATTTATATAATTTAATTTGATTTTTTTTTTTCTATGTTATCTTTAATTTAACACATGGACTCTGTTTTATTTTAAGGGATGATGTTTTATGGACATGAGTTAAGTGTAAAAGTGTTGTCGTTTAATAGACAATTAAGGATTTAACAGTGATTAATTAACTTGTTTATTTTTTTTATTTTGTTTATAATAAAATTTTGTCAAGTGTTGTTTACAAATATTTAAAAAATGCCGGAAAAAGAAGTGGCTTATCATCAAGAGGCATTTTCATTATTACCGCCACCACCACCACCACATCATCCCCACTCGGCATTTCATACTGCCTTTCACCCTCATCATCCACATCATGGTCCGCCCCCATCGGCCTTTCATCAGCATCATGGACCGCCTCCATCACATCAAGCCGCAGCCGTAGCATGGGAACATCATGCGGCCGCTGTTGCTGCTGCTTTTCATGCACCACCACCACCACCTCCACCCCATCCGTAAGTTTTTTTGATTTTTAATTCAAAAATACTATTTTATTATTTTTATACAATGACAATTTTTATTTAATTGAAATACTTGATAGCTATCCAACAAATACTAAAGCTTGAATTTTTTAAATGTTATATCAATTTTATATAATGATATGACAACAAAAATATATGATCCATAAATATACATAGATAGTATTGATCTATACAGGTTGAATTACACAACTAAACAAATTACATTTCAATTTATTTATAAAAATATATAAAATATATTTTTTAAATATATTTTGTCTTTTTTTTTTTTTTTCGCACAAATTTTTATTGTTAATTAACAATTTTTTTTTTGTTGCATTGTTTATTTATTTAATTAATTATGTAAAAATTTTTTGGGCGTGCTACTATGTTTTACTTTGATGCCCATAAATTAACTAACATGCCGGAAAATTAAAATGATTATTTGTTTTAAATACATAAGAATATAGTGGTAATTCCCTAATCCGAAAATCTTCTAAAATGACAGGTCACGGTAATTTAATGTAGAAAAAAAAAAAAGGAAACACAGTTGGATAGTTTGGTAGTTTATATATCTTAGAATCAACTTTTCAGTAAAATACTTTAGTCACATAAAATAACCCAAAGTTATTGCTCTTGGACGACGTTAATATACAGTGGCATCAACGAACTCAAGATTTATTCATGGAAAATTCATTCTGGCGCCTGTGAATATCATCAAAAATAAAATATATAAATAAAAAAAATAACATTAATAATAATAAAATGATGAGAAAATAAAAAATTTTACAAAAAAAAATAACCATGTTACAAAATGATGTCCCGACGGCAAAGCTAAAATCTTGTTTAAATTTACTCTTTGTCTTATTATTATTAACTTAATTTTTTTTTTGTTTTTTTTTTTTTAAATCAACATCATCTTTTTATAAACACGTAATTTTTTTTTTTTTTTTTTTTCCATTTCAATTATTTATTTACTCTCTTTTGCGATATATTTTTGGCTAAATGGTTTAACCGAGTATTTTTGTGACTTAATTTTTTTTTTATCTAATTTTTTTATTTTTCACATCCGAATGAACCAAAAATATAACACTCGACACACAAAAAGCCATATAAAAATAACTCTTTAAAGAAAAAAAATTCAAAAAAAAAAAACAATAATAAAATTAACCAATTATTCATTGAAAAAAAAAAAGCAAAAAAATCAATTTATTCGCAGTTTATTCTCCATGAGATTAAATTGAAATAATAATATATATTGATAATAAAAAATTAATAACATAAAATATTTTTTATTTATCATGATATCAATCACAAAAAAGCTACTGCAATTTTTTATCATGAACCCTTTGATTTTATCAGTGTTGGATCTACCAACAGGGTGAATAGAACCCTCATCCAACATCACTATTATTATTATATATTATTTATATGTTTAATTTGTTGTGATAATGCACTGGGTGGCAGGTAGCCAACAAACCCATACACACAAATAAATTATTTTTTTTTATATGGCAATACGATACCTGCTACAATTAATCATCAACCCCACTGTTTCATTGATAAATTCCATCATACATTCACATAATAAATGAACAATAAAATAAAAATAATAAAAAAAAAAAGCTCAACAGCACTCAGAGTGGTGTAACTTCATATTGGACACGTGATATCATTTATTTATGTTACAAAACATTTAATTTTTTATTTACCAACTATAGTTAAACTATAGTTAAATAATTTTATTATTTTTTTTACAATAAATTTAGTTGATAATTCATGTCAAACATAGGGCAAATCTGTAATGAAATATTTAAGCTGTATTATTTATTGTATAGCAAAACTTTCCCCGAAAATATTTAAAGAAGGAAGCGTGTGTTGGCCATGTGTTGTATCTGGCATTTTGTGCTTCGGACACTCTAAAAAGAAACTTATTTAGAAAATAAAATAAAAAAAAAAAAAAGCTAGAAAATGTGTGTGTGTGTTGGGTTCAAGTGGATGGATATTCTATCTTTGGATCTCTTTGTTCGGATAATAATCATTTCGTTTTTTTTTTTATTTTCTTTATCTTCTTGTTCCTTTTTTTGGTTTTTGATTCTTGAAAGAGAATATAAGATTCACTTGATTTTGATCATACTGGACACATTGATCAGGCTACTTGAGTCAAAAAGTTATTCGGGTGTGGTAGTTGACGCTTAGGTATACTACTCATCTCACATAAGTCTCATAACGCTTGAGGTTGTCCAAATAAACTAACTATATTTTTCTTTTGCCTCTGGTATTTAAAATTTTATAATTATTCAATTTTATATTTTTTATTATTATTATTTTTATGAATTTTCAAAATAAGTTAATATTTTTTTTTTATTTTTCAAATTTTTTCATATTTTTTTTTAAGAAAGATAATTGTGTTTTCTTTTTTCAATTTTCAATCAAATTAAAAATAAATACTTTAGTTGAAATGAAGAAATATTATTAAATAAATAAAAAAATAAATATATATTTTTTTTTTTTAGTTTATAATAGGTTTTTATGTTGAAAAGAAATAATTTTTTGAAAGTTACGCTTCACTGTCACTTTTAATAAGACTTAATAATATATAATCATAAAGAATTATTATTTTTATTATTTTCTTCAAATTATCTTTGACAAAGTGATTTAACCACGTTTGTGAAAACATATTTTATATTGAAAATCAATATATTCTTGTGGCCTTAAAATGAAAAAGTAAAAAGACATAAAAATAAAAAAATTGTCGCCACAAATATTGATTTATTCTACTTAATTTAATGTTTTTTTTTTTTTGTAAATTTTTGATTGAGGATATTTGAGCCAGACAAGTTGGAGCCAAAGTCTTAAACTTTTACTTTTTTTATTTTTATATTTTATATATTTATATACAATGTTGTATTTTGCAATTGGGCGTGCATCCGATTATCTGTTGGTAACTCAATCTCTTGGCTCTTCAAACCGCACACCAAAACTCTTCTTTTGTGTTAAATAACAATTTTAATTTTTACCATATACATAGTATAATAAAAAAGCTCTTTTTCCACTAAAAAAAAATATATAAATATTTATTTAATAAATAATATCAACAGTATAAATAAAATATATTATAAATTTATTTTTATTATTTACTTTAACATGATTTTCATGTAACATCCAATATATTCAATAAAAAAAATAATAATAATAATTCCATGATAAATTGTTGATAAAATAATACTCTCTTAATATTATTTTTTTCATGTTTATAATTTTTGACATTGGGATTATTTTATTTTACACATCTCAATGTTGTACATTTATCATTTCTCAAATATACATTTTAAATTTTTATTTTTAAAATTAAAAACATACATGATAATCATCCGTGAGATTTAAAATTTAAATATTATTAATTTTAAATTATAAACAATTTAATAAAAATTATTTATAAATGATAATTAAAATTTTTTAGTTGTATTTGAAATATCTTTAAATAATTATTCATTTACTTAAAAAAAAAATACTCAAATTTAGTTATATATATTTAAAATACAACAACAATTGTTTACTAATATTTAAAATACAACAAACATTATCCTCTCAACCTAAATAACCCAAAATAATTGAAACAATTCATTTCAACATTATATTTATCAATTTAAAGCCTTAATCTTTCCATTTTTCGAATAATATCGATCGAAAATTCATACATAACTAAATGCATTAATGTCTATAGATTCAGAGCTTGACCTCAGTAAGATAAAGAGGAGGGCAAATATAAAAATGAAATATTCAACAACTATATATTTATATTAAAATAATGTTTTAAGGAGGGATTTCACGATGAAGTTTGCAAGAAGGTAGCCAAGCACGAGCGTGGTATGACCATGCATCATCCAGTCATTCTTTCACTGATTTTTATTTCTATATTTTATATATTATTTTTAATATTATTATTATTATTATTTTAAAGTTTAAAATAATAATAATAATATTATTTTCTCAGTGTGCATTTAAAATTTTTACCTCTTTTGCCCTCGATGCACCGCCTCCATCGTGATTCTTCTTGTTCTTCATTTTATTTTTTTTGTATGTGTGTATCTCTCGCTGGACCTCTCCTCTTTTCCTCCTCTTATTTCTCCTCTTCAACCAAGAAAAATATAACGATGACTGCTTCTTTATCTTATATATATTCTTCAACTCATTCCAAATACCTTTTGTGGAAATTTTTTTTTCCCCTTGTATATATAAATTTTGTTTTTTCAACCCCTGTCTTGATTTTATTTCTTCAACAGGTTGATTTATTTATTTTTAACTAAATTTTTCTTGGTTTTATTATTTTTTTGTATCATCAAAGTGATGATTTTTTTGGTTTTATTAGTATTTTCTTTCTTATGTACCTGATGAAATTATTAACAAAATTTTACAACTTGTTTTTGAAGTTTGATGGTTACAGCTAGGCTCAAAGATAATTTAGTAATTATAGGAACAGATGCTTGCCCCACGGACACAAATCAGTGATTTTTTAAAAATTTTAGTTTATTATTGTTTGAAAAATAGAAATTTTTATTTTTTTTATTTTCTATTTATTCATCTAAGTCAAGTTGTCACTGTCAAATATATTTCTTCAAACATATATTCAAATTTTCAACAATATGTTTCAAGAAAAAATTCATTTTTATTTTTTTTAATCTTGATTTATTTTTTATTCTATTATATTTTATGTATTTTTGTTTAATACTTGTGGTACATTATGAAACATATGTTTTTGACTAAAAGAATGATAAATTGATGACAAAATGAAAACTTGATACATTACAGCCAAACATTTTAAATCGAAATGAAAAAAAATGTTAAAAAAAGTGACGTTAATTTCTCTTTTTATAATATCAACATAAAAAAAAAAATATTTATATTCATATATATAAAAATACGGTTATTAATTTGTTTTCATTGGATAGTTTATTTGATGGTTTTTTTTTATTTCTTGAAGATGAGATTGGTGAATTTTAATGTCGAGAATTTATTGTTGATTTTTTTGAATCTTTTGATACATGTCCGACGTTTTTAGATGGCAATATTGCCATATTCTTCATGTATTACCATCATTATTATTATACATATATTATTTATAAATGTGAATAACGTTCAGGCGTGGTTTGTGGCATTAGCATTAACGCGAGCATCAGAGAGCATTAATCAGGATTAAATTGCCGCAACGCATTGCCGTGGATTTCGGTGGCTGACTTACCTTTTCTACTGAAAAAAATTCTCAACAAAAATAATAATCATTCTCTTTTTTTTCAACTCCTTCATATTAATGTATTTTTTTTTTTTCTTTCAACTAGCTTTTACCTTTTTTTATTATTTATTATTATCATTGTTATTTTTAGTATTCTATTTCAATAAAGTTGCATATTCATTTGTCAAAATGACGACGGTTTTTTTATCCCAAATCATCATCCTCGTTTGTGTATATAATAGTTGTCAAAAAAATTTAAAAAAATAAAATAACGATGATTTAATGAAAAATAATGTGTATATAAATTTTAAAAGAAAACAACACGTGTATTTTAAAAACAACAATTTTTTTTCATAAATGATACCTATTAATATAATTTCAAAATTATTATTCAATTATTTTTCCTATTTTTATTATTAAATCAACAGCAAATTTATTTACTCCAATTTATGATAAACAAAAAAAATCATCTAATAAATATTTTAACAATTATTCTACAATTACCATAGCTATTTTAAAAAGTAAATTATCATAAAATAATATTTAAAAAATAAATATTAAATATAAATTGAATATATTAAATAAATTTTTCAGTCTGGTTGTTATCATTGAGCTTAAGATGAATTGTTAAACTCGATATTTAAGTCTCAAGTTAAATTAAAATAACAACAAAATAATAATTATAATAATAAAAACAGGAAGAGAAAAAAAAAAAAAAAGGAATTACGAAGCATCAGTTGACGTACAACACAATCATGAAAGAAATATATTTATATATTCATATTGATATTATGTTATCTGTGTGTGTATATTTACACACGCAAATATAGTCACATGTTAATTCAATGAGACCACTGTTGACTCACGAGTTCATTGATATCGTTCAATTAATATACAAAAAAAAAAAAGTAATTCAATGTCTGATGATGCCCGGTTTAAATCAAAATATCATCTGCTTATTTTATTCTTGTATGACAGTTTAATAAGTTCTCAGAAATATTTACTCAGATTAAATAAATATTAAATATTTAATAATTAACTGATATTCATTTACTAATTAAAATTAATTTTTTTTTTTAAATATCTGCAATAGAGTCATCAATAAATTCGAAATTTAGAATTTTTTTTTTTTCTAAAAAAAATTGGGAATAATGTTTATCCTTGAAATTTATTAATTAAAATTTTTTTTTTATTGTTTAAATATTTTTACAAACGTGATAATCATTGTGGCAAATAAATATTTTCAATTTTTCCAATTGATTTTCATGTATTTTATTTTTGAAGTTTACTTTTTGGAGCAACAGGTGTTTTTTTTTTTTTTTTGGATCACTTGGGTTTTTTTCGTTTTGCATAGAGTATAAACTTGTGATTTGTGAAAATTTTTGTCGGAATAGTTTGAAAGGATAAATATATCAGTTTAGTTATAACTATCATGCAATAATTTTCATCGTTTGAAGTTTTCCCTCCAGGGAGTCAAACAATTATCGTCGCCCGTTGACAGCCCGCGGTGCGAGACCACTCTTTCTCTCTATTTAATTTTTTTATTTATAAAACGTCTCTTATATTATTATTTTATTTGATTTTTTTTATTCTGTCTTTCAAGTTTCATTCACTTTATTTAACTCGCAACTACATGTCTACAACATCCGCCGGCAATCATCGTCAATTGCAACGAGTTAATATGGCGATCATCAATCGACCAGACCCATCAAGCCACTGACTATATTCACCTCAACGGGGTGTCAATTAATTTACTTTTCACCTCAATTCGTTCCCTCTTTCATCACAAATATTCACTCTAATCCATCAAAAAAAAAAACATGAAATTATAATACATATATCTCATCAACAACTGTATTTCTTTTTTAATTTAAATCTCCTTTTTTTTTTCTTCAATTTAAATTTATTTTTTCAGCAGCTATTTCTTGTAATTTTTTTATTATTTTTTTTGAAGATGAAGAAGATGAGAGCGCTACAATTTATCTGGTTAAATTAATTGTCGACAATATTTTAGACTGAAAAGTCGACGCCCGACTTCAGTTACCATATTTATCATAAATTCACGACAAAATTTTGTGGATTACATTAACCCAAATAATATTTTCAAATAAATATTATTATTTAAAAATAATAATAATAATAAATAAATAATTTATAATAATATTATTTTGTGTATATGTATATTAAGTGCAACAACTTTTTTTTATATTTAATGTATTTTAAATTTATATACAAAAATGAGAGTTAAAATTTTTAAATTTAAATATATAAAAGTTTATAAGGAAGAGACGAAAATACTTGACAAAAAAAAGGGTATATAATTATTTTAGTCGATTGGTAGAAACATCCCAATTACACTGCATACATATTGTGATAAATAAAAATAAAACGTAAAACAGGTTCCGCATATGGAATGTACACATAATTTGCCGCCTCAATGCCAATAAAGAAACAAGTACGATTTTATAAGCGTGCCTTTTTAACGCCTTTTTATTATTTTATTTATTTATTTTTTTTAAATGTCTCTTCAATTTTGCACAATATAATAATACCAAATATATAAAAAAAAAAATAATAATACACGCATAAAACCAAGATCACACATCATTCAAATGAAAAAGAGACAAAAAAATTAAAAAAAAAAAGTTCAACAGCTTCCTTCTTTTTATATGCGTACATTTTTATTATTTTTTTTTATCTTGGGTTTTTTTTTTAACATGCTATTCACGTTTTGGTCGTATTAAAAAACATGCCAAGTGTTTGGATATATATTCCAGACTAGTGAATACACTGTGCAAGCGACAAAATCACACAAACTTTTACGACACTTTTGCGCGCTTTTATTGGACACAAACTCGTAGGCGCCAAATGGTGTGAGCATTTAAAAAAAAAATTATTATAAATGTGAATAATAATAATACATCAACAACAATATAATAACATAAAAAAAATATATTATATATTCAAAAGATCATGATTAAAAGTGTCGGAGACATTTCTTTTAACTTTTTTATTATCACTTTTTTTTTTTTTATTTTTTTAAACAATATTATATTCTCAGTGTACACGGTCGTATATATTTATATTTAATATAATTTTTTTTTTTACATATAAAGCAGTAATATTATTTGAAATTTATACATATATATATATCAGTGCATATTTATTGAATTGATAATAAAATGAATTATTTAAAAATGAAAAAAAAGAAAAAATTTTATAACGTGATTTTTATATTTATTTATTTAAATAAATAAAAATATTAATTCTATTTTGACATTTGATAATATATTTAAATAGTTGAAATAAATTTATATTTATTTTTCTTGATGAAAATATAAATAAATAAATTAAAGGATATTTTTAAATAATTAATTTTATTTTTGTGTGACACAACTGTCACCATGAGGGTTAAACGACCAGACGAATAATTACATGTGTTTATAAATATAAATATATAAATACATGTATACTAAATTCACCCATGTATAAATAAATAAATAGATAAATAAATAAATAAAAAATATTGAGTTAGAAAATGAAAAAAATACATGTTAACAAAAAAGCAAAAAAAAAGCTCCATAGATTTGAGAGATTTTATTTTTTTCTAGTGATTTTATTCTCTCAATTCTTGTATAATAAAGACACGTTTACCAAACTACTACATTAACAATAAAATACACATACACAGATGTATGTATAAGTATATATTTATATATATTTATTACACAAACACAAGTACTCCATGAGTCTTTGCTTCTGACTCGTCCCGGATTCTCAATACACACATAAACTTCGTTCCAACAATTTTTTTTTTTAAATTTTATTTCATCTTATTTTATTCTTAACATTTTTATTTTACTTGCTTGCGTCCCTCGATCTTTGGTTCCCTTGTACCATCGTCATTCTTCGAGTATCCGAGGTATTTTTGAACCGGTCCACAAGACTACCATCAGGGACGAACTAAAAATTTATTTATTCTTTCTTTATAAAATTAAAAAATTTTTTTTTTTATTTATTTTTAATATACAATATAAATTATTTATTAATTTTTATAAATTTTTATTTAAATATTCATTAATAAATTTGTTCTAGATTTTTTTTTCTTTCAAAGAAAATTTGGAGTAATTATATTGGAAAATTTTTATTTAAGAATGAATATTATTATGTCCTTTCATAGTGAATAAATAAATAAAATGAATTTTTTTTTTTTATAATAAATTCTAGGCTCTATTATTTATTAAAAATAATTATTTTTTTCGGAGTAATTTGAAAGCTTTTATTGAAGCATTTTAATTAATTTTTAAAAATTCATAAACTCGTTGAAATAATTATTGAAATTTTCCCCTGTATTTATAGAAATTTGAATAATTCTATTAAAACAATTAATGCGATATTTAAACTACCACGTGTTTATTGATTTGGAAAAAAAAAAAATGTATACACTCAATTATTATTTATTAGTGTGTGTGATTTAAAAATTGGGGTAGCAAAAATACACCTGTTTTGTTAATACACCACTTGTTTTGTTGATAGTGTTTAAAGCCAATATATAAAGAAGGGTATTTTTTTATTTAAAAATATACATTTATTTTATTTTTTTCAATTGTATGTTTATGTATCAGTGTATGTGTGTTAACGATGATGTGGTACCCGAGGCTAATATGTGTACATTTGTGTGTTGAAATACACTTTGTGTTTGAATAACGCCGCCACCTGTTGCACATACATAACGACGAGGGGAAAAATAACACGAGGGGTTGGCCCTTTTTTTTTTTTTTTTTTGTGGCAACAACGATTATGATCGTTAATGTACGTACAAACTGCCCCCTCGACTTTTTGTTTCATTTACTCATTTCATTTATTTTTTGCACCTTTGTGTCTTTGTTTAATCAACATTATTTTTTACTCCAACTGCAATTACTTTGAAATATACCAACAAAAAAAAAGGCAATCATCGTGTTTGTAAATTACATCAGGAAGCAAGCACTAATGCAATTGTACACAAAAATAAATTAAATAAATTATTAAATGTAATTTAACAAATATATCAAATAAAAAATTTATTTTAAATTTTAATTTATTTCTTTTTTTGCAAATGAATCATTTTTTGATTAATTTGTAAGGTAAAATTTTACTAATTAAGTGCCAAATGTAACAATCGAGATATTATTATTATTATAATATATAAATAAAAAAAAAATTAGGAGAATAATATATAAAGATGCGAGAATTCTGATGCTTATTCGCCCCAGGTGGTTCGACGCCCCTCGATCTCTCCTCATCTTATTTATTTTATTTTACTTTTTATTTTCCTCAATATTCTTATTATATATATATATATCTTCTCTTTTCATGCTTTTGCTTTTTGAAAGTCACTTCACGATTATTAATCAAACCCCTCATCTTCCCCCTTTTTTTTTTTCTTTTATTTTTTTTGTTTCTATCTCAGTCATTTTTTTTTTCTGTCACTAGTAAACATACCAAATATTAAAATGAATATACCAATATCGATCAATTTTATTCAATAATTAATTATAATATAAAAAAAAAATTTTAAATAATTTTTTAATATTTAATATTGCCATTTAAATATGTCAAGTTAATTTTAAAAATACAAAATTTATTTTGTAATATTAATTTTTTAATTGATAAATAATAATGTAAATAATTTTTTTAATTGTTAATTAATTCATTGACATTTAAATTTACAAAACAAAGAAATTAAAATTCAAAAAAACAGTTTTTAAATTCTTCAATGCGATCTAAACAAATTGAATTAAACCAAGTGTAAATAGATGTTTGTATCTATGTTAAAGAAAGAAAAATTTAAAAAAAAAAAATAGATGAGAGTGAAGGTGGATATGTGTTCCCGCTGTATTAGCATTGGAACGTGAAAGAGTTACTTGTTGAACGTGTTGGCCCCTTCGGAGACGTCATTAGAGCACGCCACGTGAAACCAAAGTGAGGCACTGTTGATCAAGATGACGATAAAAATCCTACAGTGGGGTGAAGAGCAAGAAGAGAAATAACCTGGTCCAGCATAGAATAAAAATAAAAATAAGATAAAAAAAAAGACAAAGTAGAAGAACAAGAATCATGCAAGTAAGCAAGATGACTTGTTGAGAAAAAAAATAATAAAATACATAAAGATTGAGCTGTTGTTAATTCGATGCTCTCCCACTTGTCCACGACTCAAATGTCTTGATACTGGAGCTTTACCTGAATCCCCATAATCTTCATAAATGTCTACCAAAAATTCACCAGTTTGTTGCAATTACACAGGTGTTTACCCCTCCAAAAAAAACACCACCAAATAGCACAAAAATAAAATACAAATTCAATTAATTTAATAACTCAAATGAAAAAAAAAATTAAATTAGTGTATAATTAAAAATACCCAGATGTTTCGCAGCCCAATATTTAATATAAATCTTTATTTAAAATCTTTTATTATTGTTGAAAGATAGGCTGATGATAAATAACACAAAAAAAATAAATATAAAATGAATATATATAAAAGTAAAGGGTTGTTTTGTTATACATATTAAATAAATTGCATAACCCCAAAGGCCATTGTGAAATACAAACGAGGATAATATCTGTTTATTTTTTTTTAGTTGATTTTTTTTATCTGCACCTGCGTTGTAAAGACATATATAAATAAAAAAATATGTATATGTATATTAATGTGTGTACAATGAGATAAGTGCGACAGTGAAATAAAGCTGCTTGGAATACAATGAGAGGGATGATTGTGATACTGAAGCAGGATTCGTGAATGATAGAGCCATAGATCATCATGATCCTCAGGCACCCAAAATTTATATTCAAATTTTTTTTTATTTATTTTTTTCTTAGCTACATCTTTAAGTAGTTTTTTTATTTATAAAATAAAAAAATATGTATACGAAATTATGGCTGTGTAATATAAACGAAATTGTTACTTAATTTTGTTGTTAGTTATATTTAAATAAAAAAAAATTATAAATTTTGATTAGATTATAAATTTAAAAATCATTTTGTTTATTATTTTTTTGATTAGAAAGGTTTTTTTAATTTTTTTTTAATTGAACATGTTTGATCATTTGTTGATGATGATGTTGATGATGATGTTGATGAGAATCCTTGTTGTAAAATAAAGATTATGACATCGTTTATGATAAGCACCATCTCAGCTGGATCCAAGCAACACAATATGCATCACTCAGAATCTCATTTTGTAGAATGATTTTGCTCGAGTTGAATGTTGATGCACAATCATCATCAACTGATCTCACTTCATTTAACTCTCAATAATGTCTTCACATTATCAAATTTTTTTTTTTCATCTTTCTCTCTTCAACAACAACAATATTTATAAATAATAAAAAATACATTCCAAGCGGCAGGAGGCAAAAGAATATAATAAAAAGAGACAAGAAAGTATAATAGCGCTTCAGTAACAATTTACTCATTTACTTCTAGCAAAAAAAAAAATACGTAATTTTAAAATAAATACATTCAGCACCTGTCCTTGCTTAGTATATAGTTTTGCACGAAATCCAGTGCACGCGAGCAGCATTTACGTTTCTTCGAACAATTTTTTTTTTTTGTCTTATTTTCAAAAAATCCTACCACAAAATTTTGTTTTTCTGGTTTTAGTATATTTTTTTTATTTTTTTTTTTACCTTGCTCAAAGCAACGAAATTCCCTTCAAGAAACGTAATTGAGAAATCGTCGTATATAGTGATGTAAGAGTGAGCGAAAAAAAATGATAAAAAACAATGCATTAAAAAGAGATAAAAACAAGGAGTCTTGAAAATTTTTACTCTTCGAGACGATGAAGAAAAAAAAAAAAGCGGCAAAGTTGATGGAGGAAGGAAAAGGATAAAAATAAAAAGAAGCTAAAGAATGGTAAAAAGACTAACGAAGACCCTTTTTGGATGAGCAATAAAAAAAATTGTTGAAAAAAAAAAAAATTTGAAAATCCAAAGGTGGATGATGTTGCATGGGTTTTTGGCTCTTCAACCATTCTATGCCATTCTCTCTAACCCATCTACAAATACTTGCAAAACACACATACATATTAATACAAAAATATATACGTGAAAATAATCGAGGATGCGCCTGCATTCAGGCGATAAATAATCCGCTATCTCAGATACTCGGTAAGCCTCTTAAATTTCTTAAAACATGAAGAATAAAAATAAATATTAAAAAAAAAAATTTATATATTAAAAATATATATAAAAAAATCAACATCTTTATTTTTTATTTTTTTATAATTGACAGTTTTGTAGATAATTTTTTGTTTATATATTTAAAAAAAAATTTTTTTTAATTTTATTTTATGGTATTAATCAAGGTAAAAATTAAGTGTATAAAAATAATATAAATATTAAAAGATAATGAGAGAATAAAATAGAACAAAGGTAAAAAAAAAAAAAAAATTATATTTGATTTTGATAATAATCACGTCAGTATAAAAATCAAGTTGATTGGATCGTCGGTTGTTCTTTCTTTTGTATTTTAAAAAAAATTTTTTATTTGAAATTTCATCGCTGATGATGATCAATCGTAAAAAGAATTCCTCACTGGAATTTCGCTCGTTCAAATTTTTAAATTTTTATATATATTTTTTTTTTTTTTGTAGATGAGTTATTTTTCTCCTCAGGTTTGTAATACCTCTTCATCTTCATAGGACGTTTTTTTTTTTTTTTGTTGTTATTTTGGACAACTTGCTACTTTTTTTTTTTATTTATATTTATTTATTTTCATTAAGTAGAGTCCACTTCAACCTGGTTGTGGCACAAATGAGGTTGTCGCGTCAACGCTTCCCTTTTTTCATTGGACTTTCAACTTGAGAACGAACGAGTTTCTTTAAACTTTTTTTACATTTATTTTTTCGTATCTCCTTCTGCATTTTATTTTTTAATTCTACTTAAATATAGCTATATCTTGTGCACAATATAATTGCGTGCGAGTAAATATTCTGGTGACAATATTTCCAACAAAAATAAGTCTAAAAATTAAAATAAATAAATTACAAATTAATATCAAAGATTTGCATGAATAATCTTATCAATAATATATAATAATAAATTTGAAAAAAAATAAATAAAATAAATAAACATTTTGTACAATATTTAAAATGTAAATATTAAAAAAATTAAATTTTAAAAAATAATAACATTTAGTCATTACAATACAATGATTAATTAATTTATTTTTAAATTAATTAATTTTAAATTTATCCAAAATATATGATTAAAGTTAATTTAATAAAATAAATAAATTTTTAAATGAAATATTTATTTATTTATCATAATTATACTGTTGTTATTATTTTTTAAAAATTTGCAATTTTCATAATATTATTTTGTTTATATTTTACTATGCTTGTATTATTCTAAAAATGATTAATTTTAATTTTACCAATGTCTAATGTTTTTCCAAGATCAAAGACAATTTATTTACACAAGCTGATATTATATTTATTTGAAATATAAATAGTTGTGATTTTTATTATCATTGAGGGTTAATAATTTTTCAAAATAATTACACCCAGGTGAAAATTATAATGTGCATTATCAAGGTAACCACCAGCATCATCAGTATATTTGAATATATATTTATTTTAAACAAAACAGCTTATACCTATACGGTTTTATGAGGCTACCCAAGTCATAAAATAACGATGTAATACAACTTTGCCACAGCTTCAGTTTGAAAAAAAAAAAATAAATAAATAAATAAAAGAGAATTGTTAGTTGTGTTCAAGTTGGGTTGTTGTATAATTGGAAGGTGATTTTGCTTGCAACCATGGTTCCATATACGATGAGAACAATCGCAAATGCAAACGTCATTCAGTCTCGACAACTTCATTATTTATTAACTTGATTTTTTATATATTTATTTATTTTTAATTCTCATCAATAAAACAATAAACCCTTTTTCAATATTTAAATTTTTACCAACAAATTTCTATTGTAATTTAAATAAACGAGAAGAAAAAAATAAAAAATAAAAAACTTAATTCTTTAAATATAAAAAAATAAATTCTATGTAAATATAATTTAAATTATAAATATTATTATTTGTTTAAACATATAAAATAAATATAAATTATATATATTCTTAAGGGTCATTTAGTTCAAACTCAACAGTATACTTGTTATTTAATTTTTTTCATCTCTGTTTTTTTTTTACCAAAAGCATTTCATTAGTTCACACGATTTTAACAAGTACTTAACATAGCTTTTATATATTTTTTAAATTTTATATATATATTTTACCCCATCCTCCTTTAATTTAAAAAACCGACAAAGATAAATATTTTATTTAATTTTTTTTTTCATCAATATCCTCATTTTCAACTCTCAATTTATTGCAAAGTATAGGCTACTGTTTTACAAATAATCATATACGATTGTATACATATATAAATAATAAAAAAAAATTAAATTTAACCAAGCAGTTACACATGTATGAAAGGTTAAAGAGGATGAAGCAGTTATAAAATGTGTTTGCGTGCAAAAATATTAACTTAAAATATATTTTATACAAAATAAAGAGTCCCAAAGGTTTAACACATACACAATTACTTGAAGGTATATTGTTGGTATAAATAATAACAATAACCACAAAAACATGAAAAAAAAAAATATATATATACTGATCGTTATTATATCTATATATTTATAAGCTCATCGACGTCGTTTGAGCAAAAAAGAGAAGAGATCAACAAAATAAAATGATGCAGCTTTTTAAGCACAAATTGGAAAAAATAAATATAAATGGATAGAGAATAAGAGTGTATACTCGTTGAGTGAACCTTTATACATTCATGGATACATATAGTTGGAAAATATATTGGGGCCCTACCTCATTATCAGCACGCAGCTGCTACAAGGGCTAATAAGCCGTCACAGCTTCTGTGCAAACGCGCGCCGCGATGCAAATGTTTTTTGAATTTAAAAATAATATACTTGTTTTAATAAAAAAAAAAATTTTATATACATTTAAAAGACGATCATCATTATTGGCAAGAAAAAAAAAATATATCTATAAAATTATTATGTTTTGTTGTATATTAAAATTTGAATTGGATTTTTTTTTTTTTTTTCGAAATGAAAATTTATTTTTTGTTTTAAAAATTTGTGGAGATAAAAATAAATTACTATTACAATGTTTAGTACTCAATAAAGATATATTTCAAGGTCATATACTTGAAGATAATATTATTTTACAGTATAATATAGGATGATTTTATTTTAAGTGTTGCATTTACGAGGAAAATATATACGTGATACTCTTTGAGTTATGAAATTTTTTTTTTCAACGATATAATGTATATATTTTTTAAATTTATATAATAACTATTAAATTGTAAATTTATTTGTTTTTTAAAAAAGTAATTTTATTAGTTGGAAAATATATAAATTATATATTTTATATATAAATTTCGATTTCGAATGGACTTTTGTTGTTTCGATTTTTTTCGTTTATTTTTGTCAATTGATTTTAGATTATTCGCTGTATTTAATTACTTAATTAATTAATTTTTTTTTTTATTAAACAGAATCAAAATGTTATTCAGTGTCTTGTATATTATTTTATTTAATTTTTTTAATTTTATTCAAGACGCAATTTAACTTCTCGCCATACGTCGAGAAGATTAGCATCTCAGTTTCTTGGGCTCGCACGCAATTTGCATTGGTCGTAAGTTTTCGGGATTAGAAGTCGGATTGTGTCTGTAATTTTTATTTTTTATTTTTTTATCATATCCTCGTATATGTGTGTGTACATGTTGCATTCGCTGCAGGCGACTCGTGTAAAAAATAAAGAGTGAAAAATAAAATATATACAAAAAAAAAAAGCTTATAGCGTTGGATGGCTTGCCGCGTCACGAGCATCTTATTATCCTTTTACTATAAGCGCTTTACTGAATTCCCATCTGAATATTATATATTTATTTAATTTTTTATATCATATAATATGCAAAAAATTAAGTTAAACTATTATCAAAATAGTGCGTCGTTGGTTAAAAATATTATAGCAAGTAAATTGTTGCTCAATTATCAAGATACCGCGACATTTGTTAAAAAAGATCAACAAGTATAAATTGTTCTCCATCTTTTAAAAATCTAAATATAAAAAAAAAACATGGATGCATCAAGGCCAATTGATCCTTATGATGCAATGGAAAATCTTGAATCACCATAATCCAAAAAAAAAAATGCAAAAATCCTTGAAAACTAAAAGAAAAAATGCAAAAATAAAATAATTTCTTAAATTTTTATTTATAATTCTCCGAATAAAGATAAAAAGAAATTCTTAACCGTTGACAATAAATTGAGTGTTTATTTCTTTAAAAAAAAAAAAAAAAAACGATCCATTGAAAATTCATTTGAAAAACTTTTGAAAATCACCAATCGTTTTGACCTCCATCCTTTTTTTTTTTTTTTTTTTATTCTGTTCATTGTCTTGATTTATTCATTCGGTTTGTGTTACTTATTTTTCTTTTCTATTGTTATAATTGTTCTTAAAAATACCGAAACATTTAAACACATAGAAAAACCATACCACACTGTGAAATATCAGTTAATATGTGTGACAGAATTTAAACGTTACAATATAACGTGAGAATGTCCCAAATGTCCAGTCGACAAAATTTTAAGCTTTTAAAACACAAAGAAAGCGTTAAGGCAAGGTCGTTACAACAGGCATTCAATGTATTGGTCAAAAGAAAAAAAAAAATAAAGACGGATAAAAAATAAATTTACGAAAAAAAAAAAAATAAATAAATAAGAAACAAACTACTTGGAGACAGGGCGCATTACGTTACCGTAACCAGTTTGGAGTGGGTGGATTGCCATTTCGTATAGCTTCTTCCCATCAACATAAGGAAGACGACCGGTACTCCAAAAAAATAAAAAAAATTTAATAGGACAAAGAGTGAAAGACGATGCACAGGGGCATGATTTTTTTATTAATATTTAAAATCAACTTAAAAAAAAATTTTATTAGTTTTTGGCAGGTTATTCAACAGGTGATCAAAAAAACACCAAAAATATCAAAAAAGAATTAAAAATTCCCTTTTAAAAAATTAATTTAAATAATTTTTAATTATAAAATAACATTTTTCAATTAAAGAAAATTGTAAAAAATAAATTTTCATTTAAAAAAAATAATAAAACAATTGTGTATATATTTATATAAAAATAAAATTTACAAATGTATATGCGCGAAAGTTGATTTTTTTTGAAAGAACCTGTTCGTTGTGATGGGGCCCCAATGAACCAACCAAGGTGGTCGTCTACAATTGAAGTAATAACTCAATTATCCTCTGTGGGATTTGTAACCGCCTACCCTGCCTCTTTTACTCTCAAATCTTTCACTCTGATGCCTCATTTTATTTTTTACTTTTTTTTTTTTTTTTTTATTTCTTGTTTCTCTCTCATCTTCATCTCTTGTCTCAAGAGTGCCCAAGCATAATAATCCCTTCGATACCCATCACGATATTTTCATCCACATATTATTAAAGGCCCTACATCTATTATGCATCACACACTTTTCATACACACACACAACATAAACATACATGTGTATTATCTACAAAATCGATGAACAAAAAATTCACACCCCCAGCATCTTTTGTCATATTCCATACCCCTTTCGATGAATTTATCCCATAATTATTATTATTTTTATTTATTCTTTTATTTGTAGGTTTTTTTTATTCTTAATCGAAGATTTTGTTGAGAAACCCTATACCTGCTGATAAATCCACAAAAGAAGAAAAAAAAATTAAAAATCCTCTTCAGGTTTTAAGCAACGACAATATTTATTTTCACACCCAAAAGGATGTCCAAACTTTTACACATTTTTTGCATTTTATTTTAAAAGAAAAATGCACTTTTTTTTGGTGCATTTTTATTTGAAGTTTTTTTGTTATTTAAAATTGATCTGATGGTATTTCGATTTGTCAGTCAATCGATCATTGTTTTGTATATTTTTTGGTTGATGTTGGTTATGGGTGTGTGTTGTTCGGGTGATTTTTATCATGTATAAATTTTTTTGAAGGATATATCATGGGGCATGTTGAGCTGGTGAATCCCATGGTCACAGATCTCACTTTAGTTTATGAAAAAAAAAAAAGTTCGTGACAACAAGTAAAACTCGACAACAACGATGTAGAATTATCCCGTCATAAGTATGTGTCCAAGCGAGGAGTAGAGCATTATTTTTTATTTATATTTATTTGCTTTTTTTTGCTTTCGAAAGCCTTCAAAGTTTAAATGCGTGGGCGAAAGCATGAAACATATACTAAGAACTCAACACAGGGCCGTACCCTTTGTTTGGTATTTATCACAATGTCAAAAACTCTTCAGCAACCCCAGCAAAAGCAACTATTTCATTATTAAATTAACATTTAATTAATATTCAACAAGATAATAATATAAAAATGTCATTTATTTAACTCAAATATTATTCTTCAACATCTCCATCATCAATAAAATCATACCATAAATTTTTAACAGTTAATTTTAGTATCAAAAAAGATAAAAAAAAACTATCAACTTGTAAAATTCCCATAAACACATTATATACAAACAACATGCTTATTTATTTTTATCGATTAACAGTGAATTTTTGTCACGAAGAAAAAAATAAAAAAACAAACAAACAAACAAACAAACAATATAAATAAATAAACTTCCACGAAAAACAAAGAGAAATTATTCTTTTTTTTGCCAAAAAAAAGTGCACAGACTTGTGCACACGGTTTGATCATCCCAGTCAATCTCGTTTTTTATTTTTTGTTTTTTAAATTTAAAAAATCCTTTTTTTTTTTCTTTTATTGCTCTTTCTTCTACATCAGTTAAATCCCTTCATCTTCTTTCTCCTCTTTATTTTATGCTTTTTTGTATATCTGTATTGCGAATATATATATATTTTTGTTCCCATCAACATTTTCGTTTCTTCGCACACACATTGATAATATATAAACATGTACATATGAATCTTGGTGTATTTTATTCTCCTCCTACTTTTCCATCTCATCCCATTCTTGTACTCACGAAAGCAATCTTCTATCCCCGAGAGTAAGACATTGAGAAAACCAGCGTGCACTCTTTTCATCTCCTTCTTCATCATCATCATCATCATCATCTTCTTCTGCTCCATCTTTTTTCTCTTCTTCATAATCATCTGTTTTTTTATTATTTTTTTTATTTAAACTTATTCTTTATCATCATCTTTTTCTTGTTCATTCGTATGGTCAATCAGTCTGTCTTACTCCCACTTTTCCAATTCAGCATCCAGCTCAATCAGGGACTCAAAGGCCCCCATATGTATGATGGCGGAGAATAAAAGGCCCGGGACACTGTTACTCTTGTATTTGTATTTAATATTTTATTTATATATGTGTGTGTGTATTTAATACATATATATTTTCTCGTCTTCTAAGATCTCGTGTGTCCCGAGAGAGATGTGTATTTTTTTTTTTTTTCTTGTTCTTCTTCTCTCTTGGCTCTTTTTGGTCCCCATAATAATGCAGTAGTGGGAGAAACGGCAGCGCCATACACTGGCAAACTGTATCCAACAGTATTAAATGAAAAGAGGGGCCCTATGACCGTCTGGGTGGTCCCACTGCTTCAGTTCTCTTCCGACGCGCTTCAAGCCAACACCAATATTATTATTTTTTTTTTTTTTATTTATTTATATTTATTTTGATTACTTGATTATTTTATCAATTGATTATGACATTATTTTTTTTATTTGCTTTTTTATTTTGAATTTTATAAATTAATATATTTGAAAGCTGATTCAATTTTTATTTTTGAAATATGATGATGATTATTATTATGGTTTTAAGGGTTGGTGGTACTGTTGGAGATCCATGGTGTTTATTTAAAAATTCAATTTTATATGTGTTATGATAATTAATAATTATAATTATTTAAAAAATATATTTATTTGTGATATTATTATTATTTTTTTGAATGTTTTCATTTTATAATTTTTGTTTTTTTTTTTTTTTTGTATTTTAATGTTTGCGCGCCGTAACGAAAGTGGATAAAATGACGTGTAATCAAATACTTTATGTCTTGGTTTTGTTATATATGTATATGGCTTTATGATAAAGTGGTTAGTGAGGAGTATAAGCGTGGATCGAGGCTCAATCATATCCTGATTGCTTGTACGTGAGTTGCGGCGAAAGACCACCGGTGGCTCATTTTTTTTTTTCATAAAAAAAATTCATTTTTATCTTAAATCTCGCTCTCACTCGTGTTCTTAATTTTTTTTCAATTAAATTTTGTTTAATTTAAATATTAAATATACAATTTTAATATTCACAAAGACAATGCTTAAAGTTTTAAATTTTTTTTGGAGTATTTCTGTGATAAATTTATTTATAATTATTTAAATATACAAAAAATGATTTTAAAAAATTATTGATTATTTTTTTTCATCAATCATTTAAAGAGGGTGAGTTGTTGTTGTTGTTTTTTTTTTTAAATTAATTACTCAATCAGTGTATGCTTATAATAACATTTTCAAAAATAATTTTCAAATTTTTTTTTAACTTTTTTTTTTTTTCACTCACAGGTAACAACGTTTTTCTTTCACTCCAAAAACTCAACTAAATTCTGTCTTATTTTCCATCTTTCTCAGTCGCGCATTAGTCCCAATATTTTTTTTATTTCTCTCTTTCACCATCCGGGTCCCTCTTGAGAATAATAAAAAAAATAAATTCCAGTTTTCTATTTCACAAACTCACCTTGTGCCAACGATATATAAAAAAAGATATATCCAACAAAAAATATATTTAAAAAAAAAAACCTGGGCCCCTTGCAGGTTGTTCTCTGGTTTTTTAAATTTATCCCAAACTCCCAAAGAATATTTAAACTCTCTTTCCCTCTCTCTTCGATGAATTGTAACCCAACCAAGAAATATCTTTATTATTGTCATGGAGATGAGAAACTCGTGAAAGAATAAAATTTGAAAATAAAAAATACAAAAAAATTTTAAATAAATATACTAAAAAAAAAGGGATAGATATAAACGTTAAACCCGCCGAGTCATTTTTACCCTTTTTTTATTTATCTCAAGTCATCGACTATAAAAAAAATAATAATAATAAATAAATAAATATAAAAATAAATTCAAAAAAAAAAAAAAGTAGCATGTATGCTGACGTGAAAACGTTTGAAAATGTGGTTTTATTGAGTGAAGATAAAAACTTAATGTTTTTTTTTTTTTAAAAAATCAGATGATGAAGAGGTAGAAACTCAGAAAATAAGCAATGCTCTGAATCCGGTCCTAACGTTGTCGTAATATTTATATATATTTTTTTTTTCTCCAGCTTTCATTCCATACAATTTTTTTAAATTTTTATTTGTAAAAAAAATTGCTGTTTTAACGTTTTTTTTTTTTTCGTTCATCGTCTTTAACGACGCTTCATTCCGCGGGTGTATATATAAGAGTAAACGGGTGAGGGAGGCAATCGTGTATATATACAGATGAACAGAGAACATAACGCGAAGAACCAGTTCTCTCATTTCATTGCGTTCGTTGTCCGATAATGACGCATAGCGCTCATGGACCCCGAAGTATAAGAGCCAGTGTGAAAACCAGAGCCAGAAGAGAAGTCATAAATTTTTTTTTTTTTTATATATATAAATATATTTAAAAAATTATTATTATTATTTTTATGCAATCGTAAAGTGACTTTATAAAGGACAGAAAAAAAATCATGTACAAATATAGAGAAAAAAATTTTTATGGAAAATTGATAATTACTGTTGATTAAGAGAATAATAACAATGAAAAAAAAAATTGATAGAATATTAATAAATATAAGGAAATAGTTGTAGTAAAAATATTGAGGTTGGGGAAAAATTATAAAATTTATATTGAATTTATTAATTATATAATAATGGGATGAAATCTTGATGATGATGATTTACGATAAGTATTTAATCGTCTTAATATGTATTAAATACTTTGATGATTTTAAATGCAATTAACGGATTATTTTTGCATTTTAATTGACGTGTTTTGCTTGACCACAAATGCCATTATGAAAATTGAGTTATATACGATCTTGAAATATAAATCTTTCGGTTGAAAAAAATTAAAATTTAATAAAACGACTTATAAGAGCTTTGTTTATCCTGTTTTCTTAATAAAAGGTCAAAAATATTTGAAATTTCATTTGGAAAAGGTGAATTTAACAATAAAAATTAACACTTTGTTTACAAAAAAATTTGATGTATTTATTTTTATGATATTAGTACCAAAAAAATAAGGCTTAAATTTATTTTTCTTATAGCGTAGATATATTTTTTTAAAATTAATATTTTCATGTGATTTTTATGATAATTAATTGAAATTAACGAACGATGTTTATTTTACGTAATGAGCACTTTAGAAATTTTCATATGACATATATATGCAATTTATTATATGGCTGTTCTAGAACGAATGCTAAAGTTATTTATTTATATTATTTACGCCTCTAATTTTTTGCTGCGATAATAGCTGCGATAATTAGAAATTGCACTAAAATCTACCTGTCAATATGTTTATGTTTATATATAAAATTGCACATAAATAATTATTGGATATAATGATAAATTTAAATTTACAATTTGTTGGTATTTGTTGTGTACAATTTAATTTGAAAAACTTGAATGAGAAGCTACTGATGTGTCCCCTCGAGGTAACACATTATTTCTCACGCAATCGTTATCTTACATGATAATCATTTGAAAATTTAATTATAATTTCATCACACAAGTCACAAGTTAATTATCTCAATTACTATTTAAACAAATAAAAATTATAGCCAGCTTTTTTTTTTTGGAAAGTTACAATTAAAATTTAAAGGGACAAATTATTTTATAAATTATGATTTTGGTAATTTTTTGTTTGCTTTTTAAATTTTTTATATTTAAAGCTTGATTGCTGGTTACAGTTGAAAAATAAAATAAATATATTATACACACACTCACAAACTTAACAATACAATTTTTTTATAATTTTTTTTTCTTTCGGCTTTGAGAGTAAATGTCAGTTTGAAACAAAAATAATTTTTTAGTTTTTTTAATGGTTCATATTTGTTTTATGACGGCGTCGAAGTCGCCCTTGGCAAATTGATAAAAAGCTCTACTCTTCATGACGCCATTTACAATTTGAGAATTATTTTAAAAAAGCCCTTTTTTTTTTCTCTTTAAACACATGTGAATTTAAAAAAAAAAAAAAAAACATACATGTGTAAAACTATAAGGGCCTTGACTTATGAAAAACGATGCGAAAAAAAAATTAATTCCTCAAAAAAAAATTAAATAAAGCAAAGAGCAAAGAAGAGAAGAAGATGAGCAAGAAAATTAAGAAAAAAAAAAGGAATGATAAAGAAGCATGTGTGGATGTGTGGGATGAAGAAATTATGCGGTTGGATCACTTAATTTTGACGAGAAATAAAAGATTAAAAATAAAATCCACAAAGTAGATCTAAAGATATATATAAAAATTATTATAATATTTATTTGTTAATTAATTAATAACATATTGTTCATGCAAATATATAAAAAACCATAAAATTTTGACACAATGGTAAAATGTTTAAATAAAAAAATTAAAAATATATTTTTTTAGCCAGAAGGTTTATCCGACAACCGACAATTATCTTTTACAAAACTAGAATCTTCGTTGATGATTATACACTCCTTACAGCAATATACTCTATATAAAACCGTTTTAATCCAGGTGCACGATGAAAAATTCAAACTCTAAATTATAACAAAAATTAATTCATACTCTCTACATGATTTTATTTTATTTTTTTTTCATTAAAACCAACATGAGAAAGAAAAAAAAAAAAAAAACATTTTTAAAACAATGAAAAAATAATTATAATAATAATTTCTGGATTAAATCGCGAAGGCGTGTCAGTAAATGTTATGTTTAAAATAAATATAAAAATAAATAAATCATAGATGCATGTTGGTGGAAAAAAATAATGAATTTATTGAAGCAAGTTAATCGTTGTGACACGCGTGTTTATTTATTTTGTAAAATAAAAATATTTGTCGTTGCTGGTTGATTGAGAGTAAAGGATAATGATCCATAGGGATTCACCGCCTGTGGTTAAATTGAGGTCAAGGAAGTAGTTCAAATAAAAAAGGGTTAAATATTTTTTATTACAAAAGAAAAATTATAAAAGGGTTATTGATGTTTATTGATGTGTTGATAATATATTAAAAGTTGAATGAAATTTTTTGATTGATAAACAATAGATCATGCTTGGTGATGTGTGTATTTTTGTATTTTTTAAATCAAAATAAATATTGTTTGTTTAATAAACAATTGTATTATATATATTTGACAAATAATTTTTTCTTTGCTTTGATTGATTGCGAAGCTTTTTTTTTTTTTTTGAAAGCTTGTTTGACTTTAATCTGTATTTATTTAAAATGAATTTTATTGTTTTTTTTTTGTTTATTTTTTGTTTAGCCAATGAATAAATTGTCTGAATAAATTAATTTATGATTTTTAATTCAGTTAATTTAACATGTTAAATGCACGTTTTTAAGGCGTGGCGCTTGCCTCGTCGATCAGTGACAATTTCATCGTTGATATTATTCTCTTGTCCATGTCGTTTCAATGATCCATACAACCGAAAGTAATATATATACAAACATGTATTTACCCCTCTCTTTTATATTTAAAACTTTGTTGGTTATTATATATATTAAATATAGAATTACGCACGCGACAAAATTTTTTTTATTTTATTATATTTTTTTTTTTTTTACCACGTGTCTAACATGTTTTTTAAATTTGTTTTATTTTATTTATAAATTATTTAGCATATGTTTAATAAATAAACAACAATTAATTAAATTTAATAAATTTATTTATTAAATTTATTATCAATCAGCCAATTTTTTGAAAAAAATTAAAAATTTTATTTAAATTATTTCTTTATCAATTTTCAAAATTAAAAACCAATGTATTTGATAATTAATCACTCAATTTCAATCTTTAAAAAATATCATAAAATTAATTTAAAATTGTCGTAAAATTATTGAATCAATAACCCAATTAAAAAAATTTTCAAAATTAAATTCAATTAACAATTTAAATAACCAATCAATTCACAAAATTAAATAATCAAATAGCGCCAACAATTGTCTCAAAGTAAAAGCAACAAAAAAAATTCAATGAATTCAAAAAAAAAAAATTAAAAAAATAGTAGAATACAATCAGGTCCATCGCGGCCCACAAGACACAACTCTTTCAGGTAGACATACACACACACACACACAAATAAAATATTTAAAAAAAATATATATAAAAAAATAAAGATTGTGCCCTTGAATTCTCCTGGTTATATTTATTTATATGTATTTGAAAAGATCACTCTGTTTGTGAGTTTAACACGTAAATGTTCAAACTATTGTGTCCACATGCACATATCCACTGTAAATATATTTTATTTATTCGCAATTCTTTATATATAAAAAATAAAAAAATAAAAATGTATATTGTGTCATGCATTACAAATTTAATTGTATGTGTGTATTTTTGTATTTGCAAAAGAAACAGATAGACGTTTTCATTTGGCATTATAACAAAGATAGATATACGCACATATTTGTTACGATACGATGTCTTACCCTGTCTTGGCGACGTGATTCGCCTTTTCAATCGAATAAAGACCTCCGCCAGGTTGACTCTCTTTCATTCCCTTATAACCAACCAACATTATCTTTTTATTATATCCTCTTATTTTATTTTTTTCATTCTTCTTTTACTCTCATCTTCTCAATTTTTATATTTCATTTTTTGTTAATTTCATTTTTCAACGAATTAAAGCGTCAATGACACAAATTAATTTTTAAAAAATCAACTTAATTGATTATGAAAAAATATGTCCAATCAATATCACCGAAATAATATAAATTTTCATTTAAACTGTGTTATTATTTTCAACATTCATCATTGGTTTTTATTTTAAAAAATTTATTTTTACAAAAGCGAATTTAATTCATGTTTAAATGGTAAATTTTTTGGTTCAACAAGTAAGCTTACTGAGAGCTTTACACTTTGATTCAATTTTAAATTTAGCTATATAAATTTAGTTTGTTATTTTATTTAATTTATATTTTTTATATTGTATTATTAATTTAATTGTTACATTTTTTTATTATTGTTGATTGTTGGAAAAATAAATTTAACAGTTATATATACATTATGTACTCGTAATTTTACTACTGGAGTAAAAGCTCATTAATGGAGAGACCGAGTCATGTATTAACTCTGATTCTTGTTGGTAATTAGTGCCACTAACGAGCCACGCACTTTATTATTGTTATTATTATTAAATAAAAATAATAAAAACAAAAATGAAATTTATATTGCTTTAAATGGACAACAACTTTTTAATAATAAATATGTAAACGATAAATAATACATGTTATTATTAAATACATAAAAATGAATTAGCTTAAAAATAAAAAATTTTATATTATTTAATTATTTTATTATATTGTTTTGCTTTTTTTTACATTGTTATTATTTGATGAAAGAAAAGATAATTGCACAATTTTTTTATATCATTATTTGAAGAAATAACTCTTTTTTTTATTTTTTTTTACAAAAAATAAAAAAAAAAGCTCGCATCGAATTATTTCTGACTTTGCACGGTTGAATTTTTACGAGAATAATACCGCCTTTTGACTTCACTCTAGCGAAACAAAAAAAAAAAAATAATTTTTTTCTTTAAAACTCATCTAATTGCCAGACACTTTTCTTCAGCCTTGAATGCAACACTTAAAAAATTTTTACCACCCTACAAATCATCAGCTTCAAGACTATATTAACAAAAAAATAAAAAAAAAAAATTTTTAACCACAGAAAAATATAAATCATAATGACTTAATAATATTTATAATTTTTTTTTTTGAGGTCAAAGTTAAAAAATTCCATAATGAATATAAAAAAAAAATAATAATAAATTAATTTTTGCAAAACAAGGGGGTGGAGGGTTACTCAAAACTACCCCCCTTTAAATAATGAAAAAAAAAAATTTTTAAATAGCTTTAATTTATTAACAAATTATTATTTATTTAATATTTTTTTTTTCCTACAAAATTCTTAATATATTTTTTCGTTTTTACCTGTAGAAATATATATATATATTTTTTTTTGTTCATTTTGCAAAGGGCGGGTCTCTGCAGGCCGAGTTCTTATTTATTACCCGGAATATTAAGTTACCCACGTTACCACGGGGCACCAGTGTGTATCCCCCTTTTTTTTTTTTTTTTCTTATTATTTACCTCTCATGTATTGCATCCTTCTGCATAAAGATTTTTTTTTTTGTTTTTTTTCAACTCGTCTTGTTGGTTATGTAGTGGTACACATACATATGATCATGTACATCCTTCGAACCCTTTAAATTTTTATTTATTTATATTAAAAAAAATAAATAAAATCATATCGTTATTGAAGGATCTAAATTGATTTTAGATCATGAAAAACGATTATATGCAATCGACGAGTTACCTTTTCGTTAATTAAGACTTAAACCGCCATAAAGAGCCATTTAAAATATACCTTGCAATATCATTTTATTATATTAACATTTTTATTTTCTTCTCAACGAAATTGATCAATCAATTTGTTAAATTTATTCAATATAAATTACAAATTATCAAATGCATATTCTAATTTTTAATTATTTATAAATTTAACTATTTTTTTTTAATGATAAATACATGATCTATTGACCTGATTACCACGAGTTTCATTACCTTTTGTAATTTATTTATTAAAATATTTCTAAATAAAATGCAGGTACAATGAAAATTGTTCGAAAAAAAATTTCATTATTTATTTTTTTAAAGGGGTTATTTAAAGATGTTTAATTCTATTTTTATAGATTACTTTTATCAGTGCTTTATGTATTTTATTTTAATTGTTTTTGATTTTTAATTTTTTTTCCATATGAAAAATTTAAAAATCAATAAAATAGTATAATATTATTGTTGTAAAAATATGGATATGTGCATTGTAAATAATATACACATGAAATGAACTGATTTGTTTGTAAAAGTTTGCATTATATGTTAGTCGATGAGCACCGCGTCGGGTGGTAGTGGAGGTGTGTCGACAATCAAGATTACGTGGGCGGATACACGAGCAGCCCAACGCCGTTGGCCTGCTTGCCCTTTTTGACCATATACAATTTCTAACTATTTTTTTATTTATACATATACTTTTTTTTTTTTGTTTATATCTATATATTCTTTTGTATCCTGTTTATTTATCAAAAATATATTTTATTTTATCAATTGATCAATATTTAAATGAAAATTTAATTTAAAAAATTAAAATTTCATAATTTGCAGTGATTAAAAAATTTTTTCATTTATTTTTTTATCTTGAGGTATAACTTGGTTACAATAAAAAAATTATTTTTTAATTTTTAATACACAATTTTTTTGTGGAGGGAAATGGGAATTATGCACAGTGTCTTTAATTGTTGCATTTAAAAAAAAATTGCAAAAATGAAAAATATAATTTTAATAATAATAATATTAATATAGAATTTAAAAAAAAAAAATATTTTTAAACCATAAGACAACCCTTAAGGTCTTAATTAATTAATTAATTAATTTGCATTACATTTATTTAAATATTTAAATATTTAAATATTTAAAATGAAAAAATCAACTGAAATTTTTTTAGTTCACGCGGTTAACTCGTCAACTGATAGTTGCAATAACTTTCCATCAATACCCGTATAAAAAAATTTAAATAAACAAAAAAATAACAAATCAAAATTCAATGTTTATATATATATAAAAATATTTGATGGTGTTTTTATACATTGCATTTGGCAAACATGGTAGTCAAAAAAAGATAAATAAGAAATAAAAAAACCAACAAAATGTTAAAGATAAATTCATGAGCACGATGTTTCTTCTCCCTCTTCAAAAATAAATAAATAAATAAATAAAAAATAAAGGGTTGCAAGGGAAAAAGAAACCTTTTTAATTTTTTTTTTATTATTTTTTCATGTTGAACGTGAATACCAACACGATGATCTACACTATACAGTATGCGTTAACTTTTACAAACCAAATTTAATATAAAAAATAAATTGTTTATACATTTATTTCGCAATTTTGTTGTGTATTATTTTTTTTATTATTTTTTTCATTTAAATGCACATGTACTGAGGGTATTTTATTGGCGACAAGTTTACCGCTTCGAAGTACACACAAGGCCACATTTTAAAAAAAAGTACAAGGTGTCAAATATTTTCCTCCACATTATGATATTTTTTTAAAAAAAATATTATTTTATAAAAAAAGATAAAAATATCATATAAAAATTTTAAATTGATACATAAATTTAAATGAACAAAAAAAAAAAAAAAAATTACATAAATAACTTGTTGAATTTTTATTTAAAAAAATATTTTTATTTATTTTAAAAAATAAATTGTTTGAAATTTTTTTTAGATATTTATTTATTTGATTGGATGTATTTATTAATTTTAAATTTATAAAATAATTTATTTATTTTATTATTTGTTTATTTTGCAAATATAATAAATAAATTTCTGAGAAATAGTTGTTTGATTATTTTTCGATATTCAGCACCTGGTCGATAGAGTCATTAGTCACGTTTTTTTTATCCATTTTTTTTATTCTTTCAATTTCATTTTACCTGTGCTTCTTTATATACCTGACACCGACCTTCTCATCCTCTCTTTTCCTCTCTCTTGTCCCTCTCTCATTCCCATTTCATCTCAATATCTAACACACCTTTATATCCATTATCCATACTTGCACTACCCACCAATAAGTCAACTTACTTTTTTTATTTTTTCTTTTACTCCTTTTTTTTTTTTAAATATCTCTCAAATATTTTTAGATATACTGTCACTGTCACTACTCTCTCTTTTTATATTTATTTTTTTTTTTTTTCAAATTTATAACATTATTTATCTTTGTTGTAATACATTTTTATTTAATAAATTTTATTTTGAATGGAAAAAAAATTCAAGATAAATAACTCAATGTGAAAGTTGATTGAAATTTAAAAAAAAAATTTTTTTCTAAATATTTTTATTAATTAAATAGTATATAGAAAATTTAAAATACCTTAATTTGTATTTATTTAACAAATTTTTATTTGCTTGAAATAAAAAAAAAATGATAATAATAAATTTGTTTGATGAATAATTCAAGGTGTATAGTGCGATGTTGTAGAAATTTTTGCTCACAAATTACTTGATTAAATTGTGTGTGCTTGTCATCCGTTACGCATATGAATTAATTTTTTTTCACCAAAAATATATTGTCTGATAATTTTTCTAATAAAACATTACATTGAATTTTATTTGAATCAACATTTACAGTTAATTTATTTACTCAATAAATTACTATAAACAATTGTTTTGAAGATTTAAAAAAAAAAGATAATTCAGTCTCATTTTTATTCTAATTTCTAATGGATACTCATTGACCTCGATACCAATACCACCTTTAAACTTGATAATAATTGGTATTTTTATTTATCATTATTTTCACATTATTATTATTATATTATTGATGCAAACTATAGTTATTATAAATATTTTTTTCTTTATTTAAAATGACAAAATACACCTGCATTTTATCCTCGTTATTATCAAATTTATCAACAACATATGTCAAGTATTTATAGGTATTTATTAAAGAAAAAAATATATCCCAATATATTTTTGAATATACAATTATATTTATGCGTAAATATACAATTTTTTTAAATTTTTATTTCATATAAATATTTCTTACTATGCCGCCCACGGCGAAAACCGCAAATGAAGACATTAAAATGACGAAAGATTGCCTGTTGTATGATTGGACACCAAGGGGTCCTCGATTTGGTGGTCCGAAAAAAAAAAAAAAAAAAACATTGCAAAAAGAAATAAATAAATTATTGTTCTTAAAAATTTTTATTTATTTATTTTTTTAAATGGAATATAAATTGAAGTTTTAAATGAAAAATTTTAATTTTTTTTTTTGAATTCTTTAGAGATGAAATTAAAAAAAAAAATTATTAGTATCTTTATTTATTGCAAAATTAAATTTACAAATACATAAACAATGATAATTTTTTGTTTAGTTTTATAATAAAGATGTCTTGTTTTTTTAAAATTAATTATTTTCAACAAACCATTATTAATTATTGATATTTTGAATTTATAAATTTTTAATTTTTCATATTAAAAAATAATTGTTTAATTATAAAAAAAAAAAATAATAAATAATAATAATTTAATATTATTTATTATAGTTAAATTGTTGTCGTATTTTGATGTTGCCCACATGATTTCAACTGTGGATTATAAATATCTTTATTAACAAGGTGGAAAGTCCGGTCTAAAGCCAAAAAAAATAAAAAAAAAAATATTTTAAAAATTGAATAAATCAGTCAATAAATATATTAACATATTTATATTTATTTTATTCATCGAATTCGTTTCGATATATAAAACCACCATAATATTAATTAATCAATAAAAATAAAAATATATATTTTCTAAACAGTTATAAAAACACAATTTTATTTTATTGCACTTTTATTAAGCCATAAAAAGAAAAATCAAATAAAAAAAAAAAAACAAAATATTCTAAACACTGTCATTAATAAATTTCTAATTAAATTATAATAATTATCATATAATTTTAAATTAATTTGTTCCAATTTGTTTAATATTCAATTGATTTATTCTTATTTTTTCGAATTTTTTTTTTCGGAATTTTAAACAACCGGAAGAGCGGAAGAAGCTGTCGGTGAATAAATAAAGTTTAAAAATTCAAAAGAACATGATTTTTTTGTTCATTTTAAAACAAAAAAAAAAATCAGTAGTATATAGAAAATAAAATCAGTGTTGAGAGTGTAAAGCGCCATGCCCCTAGATAAAGATAGATGTGCTGGTGTTTCCGGCGTGTCGAGTTAACGACTCGAGTTTTTATTTGTCCATATATACTTTTATCCCTCTTTCATAAACACAAAAAATAACTAAATATATTTATCTCTTTCTTTAATTTTCTATATATATATATACACCGTCGGCAAATGATGTATGAAAATAAAATAAAAACAAGTGTGTGCAACGTTGCGTATTAACGAGGCAAGCGCCTCTGTCCCATCCTCGTCACCATCATCATCATCATCATCATCATCTTGCCGACATTAAAAATTATTAAAATAAATAAATATATGTTAATAAATAAATAATATACAGGAAAAAAATTACAAAAATTACTGAAAATTAGTCTGGCAAATTTAAAACCCCACACAGGGTTTAAAATTTACACAAAAATTTACGCAACATGAACATTGAATCATCATCTGGCACTCGGCAAAATTTTCAAAATAAAAATAATCTATTTTTTTTCATTCATAAATTTAACCTAAGAAAAGAGTAAAATAATATTTTAGATAAAAAAAAATTTGTAAATAGCTCATTTGCATAATTTTTAAATAAATAATTTAAATTTAATTTAATAAATATGTTCATTAGCCTGTTGACATGACCAGGGTTGATATATATATATTTTTTTTTGTATTTTTTTTTTTGGTAGCAAAGTGGGTAATCGAGATTTGTAGACACTGGGTAAATAAAAATTTGAAAGACACAGTTTACTCTGTTGTCTTTAAATAAATGAAAAAAAAATAAAAAAAATAATTAAAATAAATATTAACACTTTTGATTATTCCAAATATTTATTTAAAATATTTATTTAAATTTTTTTTTTTTTACAATAAACATATTTTTATTTATAAATTAAATTTGTCTATTACTAAAAAATATATGGCTTTGCTATTTTACATTTTGAAGGCACAGTGAATTGACTCTGTCGACGTTGCGTTTCAACAAAAAATATTTACCGACACGGAAACTTAAATATTATTAAGTATATATTTATATATATTATTTCTTGGATCTTTGATGTTTATAACACGCGTCATTAATAAACATTTTAAGCGTATCTAATTGTCATCCTTCAAAAATATTTTAAAAACCTCAAAAATAATAATAAAAAATAAAAAAAAATACATAATTATTTATTACAATATAATTTTCAAAAATAATTAATGATAAATATATTTATTATTACAGATTATCTGGTGGTACAACAGCAATTGGTAGCGCTGGAGCTGGAAGTCCAGGTTGTGGTGCTGCAAATGGTAACGGTACAACTGGTGATATTGGTAATTCACAAACAACTGGACCAACAAACGGTGGTGATTATTTTAGGCGTAATCATCCATTGACGGATCATACGCCTCTTCATCCAGCATATCGTCTCAACTACATGGACCACCTCTATCACCAACTTCAGGCCTCTACACACAGTCCCAACGCCTCCCTTCACGGTAATTATATCCAACTTTTTTTTTTCTTTGTCGAAATATTCATTTGTCTTCACCTGAATTGAGATATCAATTAACCCGCATATCCGCCGGATAAAATTATTTCATTAAACAATAATACAACTTGACAATATCAACATAATAATAAAATTTTTTTGTCCTTTTTTTTTTCATTCAAGGGCTGGGTGGATTGGGGCCAGAGTACCTTTTACATACTGCTGGTCCTGCAAGTACTCTCGCATCCTCGGAATTTCCATTCTCAATTGACGGTAAGTTTTTATAAAATTATTATTATTATTTTTTTCTAAATATGTCTTTTTATACATTTTAAATTGTTGATTAAAAATTAAGTTGAAAAATTATTTTATAAAATTGCAAAGTAAACTCGTTATAAAAAAAAATGTTGTTTTTTTTTTTAATTAATTAAAATCATATTGAAAATGAAATAATAAATTTATTTTATAAAATACCCTTTAATATACATATTACTTGATTTTTATAAATATTATTTTTATTTATTTATTTTATTTTTAAGTGTTTACTTTGCTTCAATATAAATATCTATACAATAAAATTAAATACATGATTTTCTGAATAATTTTTATCTTAAATTGATAATAATGATTATATCAACATAAAGATAATGTTAAATTTAAAATGCCAATGTTGAATATAAAATCAGTAAGAGAATGAACAAATACTCTTGATGGTACCAGTTAAAAAATATAAAAAAACTATAGCAAAAGAGTGAAAGAGAGAGGAAAATAAAAGTATCAAGTAAAAGTATATCGTTGCTTGTTGGTACATGTGAGTGAGCTTGATAGTTGATATATAAAAATAAAAATTGAATAACAAGAGTTTGAAAAAGAGAGTGAATTGAATGAGGTAAAATGAAAAAAAAAATAAATAAATAAAATATATAAATAAATTAAATAAAAAACGATGCTGAAGAGAGTAAATGTTGAAAAAATAAATTTGTGTTGTAAGGCCGAAAGGGCAATTGAGAGTCGGGGAATATATTGAGGAGGTATTAAGGGGGTTGGTGAGGAGATGAAGAAGATGAAGAAGGTTGTGAAGATACCCCCTCGTTAGCCACCACCGTGTGCATAATTGAATCGACTCCAAGCGACACGACCTCATTAACACCTTACCTCGATCCTGACTACAGGTTGTCTCACGTTTCCAATTCCTCTACCAGCATTACTTTTTATTCTTCTTCTTATTTTTATTCTTTTTATTATTATTATTCCATTGACTATATATCTACTTAATTTCTCAACATTTTTTTAATCATTTAATCTGTTAATTTTACATCAAATCAATCTTCATTATTTATTATAAATAATACATCTTGATATTTTTAAATATTATTCTTTTTGTTAAATTATCAACAAAAATATATTGATTTATTAATTTTAATATTGCCAAAAAGATTTTCAGTTAAGATTGCAAAAATTTACGTGTTTATTTTATTTTTTTTCTTTAATCTATCTTGGAATTTTTTGAATATTCATCAGAATTACAAGAGTCAATTTAAAAAAAAAAAAATACAAATAAAATATTTTTTAAATTGATAGATATGTAAAAAAAGAGAAACAAGAAGATTAAATTTTAAATTAAGACAGTATTTTATGATTTTTTATTTTTATCATTTTAAATATGTAAGTTTTTTTTGGTGACAAGATATTTCTAAATGATAAAAAATAAAAAATTCACTGTTTGTAATACAATACAGTTGAGGAAGTTGGAAGAAAAAAAAATCCATGGCTTGTTGCATATTGATTGATCAAGTGAAAAGTAGTTGTCTCTTCTGCTGTATCAAGTTACAAGTATATTTCAATGTTTAATATATATTTTTTTTATAATTTAACACGATATTTAAAACCACAATGTTAACCACCGTTTAAATAATATTGTCATACTGACCTTTATTATTTTTATTATTGTTGATGGTCTTAAAAAGTGGTTTAACATATTATGGATAATTTTTCAAATGTGGTTTTTGTTGAAAAATAAAATAAATGTTTAAATAATATTATTTAACCACAAAAATAAATAAACAAAAAATAATTATACAATAACTTAATTTAAATAATTATCATTATATTTATCAAGACCTCCCACATTTGTGGTATATTTTTTAAAATTTGAAATTTTATTTTTACAGCATCATCAAGACTTGGCAGTCCAAGAGCATCAGCAATAAGAGCTAGTAGAAAAAGAGCATTAAGTAGTTCACCTTATTCAGATCGTTTTGACATTGACAGTATGATTAGATTTAGTCCAAATAGTTTGGCATCATTTGTCAATGGATCAAGAAGCAGTAGTGCCAGTGGAAGTTATGGTCACTTGTCAGCAGGTTTGTTTTTTTATTTATCTTATTATTTTTTATTGCTAAATTCAGACATGTCAATATTTTTTCTTTCAACTCAACACAATTCTATGTAATTTTTTTACGGAGGTGGGATAGACGCGAAGCGTCCCACCATAGTATTGTTTTTTAAATTTAAAATCATATCGTTTTTATTAATCGATATATTTCTATTTAAAATTCATCATGAAAATGAAAATTCATCATGAAAATTAAAATGTAAATATATTGTTTTTAAGAAGAAGGCTACTTTTTTTTTTTTGTCTTGTCAACTTTGTTTATATTGTCATTATTACTATGCTGTTTTTGCGATGATGGGGACACAAAAAAACATAACGACTTTAAAGATCGTTAAACTTCAACTGGCATGATGGTCATTAGAAAATATTTTTTTTATTATATTTCTTTCTTCATCATGTTCTTGAAATATATATAAACTTCCAACATGCTAATAATAATTTTCAAAGTACACTGAAGTTGGACAGTAAATATGATATTTTATTTTAACGATTTTAAAAGAATTTTAAATATAATAAAATTTTTTAGAAATAAAAAAACATCAAAACATGTCATTTCCTGTTAATGCCAAGAGACAAAATTATTCTCATTAATATTTTATTCGATAATGATCTATAAATAACTCAAATTAATAATCTAAAATTACAAAAAAAAAAAAAAAAAATTTATTATTCCAGTTTATCAAGTTTGTTATTCATTTAAAAATTTTATTTTAATTATTGGATATAAAAAATGATAAATATTGAATTGATTAGAAAATTAAATTTGCAAATTTTTGTTATTATTTTTACTATTGATTTATTGATCGATAAATCGGTAAAAAATCAAAAGTATAATGATGAAAATATTTGAGTAATTTTTATTGTAATGTTGTTATATGAAAAATGCCATAACAATATGGTCAAGTGTGTTGTGTTGTGTGTGTATATTCACTTTGAGATTATTACATGCACAAGTTAAGATAACCATATTTGATGGTGTCTGGAATAATCTAGTCATAACAGTTTAAAACAAGCTTGTCGGCACGCAATGAGTATTATTCTCAACAAGAATATCACACTGTGTAATCAAAAATATTATTTACATTAATTTATGATAAATAATTGAGACTTTTATCAATCGCCCTCTTTAATTTCGAGTAATTTAATTTATTAAATTTCATTCTTTGTAATCAATTTATTTTTCAATAATAATATATCAAATAACAATAATCAGATATTTTTTTAAAAAAATTTTATACAATCAGAACAATTTTATCTATTCAAAGAATTTGTCTGCATTTTTTTTTTCAAATGCATATATATAAATCGCAATTAATTTATTAAAAAAGAAAGATTTTTTTCCTAAAAAAAAAAAAAAACAGCTGATTTAAAATTAATAAAAAAAAAAAAAACTTGTCGACATTTAAATTTTTATTTTATTCAGAATATTTAATTTAACATGTCGTTAATATTGAATAATTTATGTTTCTCATTTATAATTAGTCTGGCAATTAAAAAATGTATTATTAATGATTTAATTAAAAATTTTAATTTTTCAGCTATGAGTCCAGCATTGGGTATGCATCCAGGTATGGCACCACATCTTCAACAATTACAAGCTCATTTATTAAGAAGTGCAGCAGCAGCAGCATTGTTACCACATCCATTACAAGGACCACCACCTCCACCACCACCACAATCACATACTCATAGTCATCCACATTCACATGGTTTAACATCACCATCATCACATACACAATTATATTCAGTAGCACCTCATTCATCCCCATCAATTCATAATTCACATACTGGTAATAATTTACCAAACAATAATAGTATACAAAGTAAAAATGAACCAACAGAAGAACGTTCATCATGTAGAAAAACAAATGAAATAACAACAAAATCAATAGCTGCTGAAGCTGATACATCATCACGTCGTGGATCAACAAAAATTAAACGTGAACCAGCAACAACAACAACAACAACAAATGCAAATACAAATTCAGCAACATCAACACCAGCAACAACATTACCAATAAATCATCCACAAGGTTTAAGTCCAAGTGAAGATTTACGTGATGAACCAAGTGATTTTATTGAAACAAATTGTCATTGGCGTGATTGTGGTCTTGAATTTCCAACTCAAGATGATCTTGTTAAACATATTAATAATGATCATATACATGCTAATAAAAAAAGTTTTGTTTGTGGTTGGGAAGATTGTTCAAGAGAAGAAAAACCATTTAAAGCACAGTATATGCTTGTTGTACATATGCGTAGACATACTGGTGAAAAACCTCATAAATGTACATTTGAAGGTTGTTGTAAAGCATATTCACGTCTTGAAAATTTAAAAACACATTTACGTGCACATACTGGTGAAAGACCATATACATGTGAATATCCTGGTTGTAGTAAAGCATTTAGTAATGCAAGTGACAGAGCTAAACATCAAAATAGAACACATTCAAATGAGGTAAGATAATTCAAAAAAAAAATTAAATAACTATTAATCCTCAAAATATAAATAATATTTATCTTGTTTAATTCAATTTTTATAATTAAATTATTAATATTTATTTTAAATTTCATGTTATGCTTGAATAAATTTAATTTTAAAATAAATGTCTGACTATTTAAAGTTTATACTACTTAAAATATATTGCATGTTTTCTATTATCAAGTAAAAAAAATAAAAATAAACGTATATATGATTAAAAATATTTACCAACTGAAAAATATGTTGTTAAATAATATTTTTAATTTATATTTTTTCAGAAACCATATGCTTGTAAAGCTCCAGGTTGTACAAAAAAATATACAGATCCATCATCACTACGTAAACATGTTAAAACAGTTCATGGTGCTGATTTTTATGCAAATAAAAAACACAAAGGTGGTGGTAATGGTGATGGTAGTGATGGAGCTGGTACAGGTGGTAATAGTCCAAGTAGAAGTGAAGATTTACATCAAAAAACACCAAGTTTATCAAGTCCAAGTGTAAAATCAGAGAGTGAAGCAAATAGTCCACCAGGTATGATACAACAACAAGGAAGTCCATTGATAAGTGGTTGTAATGATGAATCAATGTCTGGTGGTGGTGGTGGAGGTGGTGGTGGTATGGCTGTTGATAGTGTTGTACTTGCTGATGAACCATGGAGTGAAGATACTGAAGATTTAGATATTGCTGATCTTCCAGTATCAATAAGAGCAATGGTTGGTGGTATGGAAACTCAACAAGCACCACCACCATCATTATCAAGAAATCGTATGAAAGGAAGATTAAATATTAAACCATTACCATCATCAATGTCAAATGGTATTAGAGGAAGAATAATTGGTACACAACAGGGTAATATTGGTGATATTAATAGACGTATTACTGATTTAAAAATGGAAGGTAATACAAGACAAACAAGTCTATCAGATTTACAACTTAGATTACAACCATTTAGTGAACCAAGACGTGATAGTAATAGTACTGTTAGTACATATTATGGAAGTATGAGATCAACTGATTTTGGTAGTCGTAGAAGTAGTCAAACAAGTGGTGTTAGTGCTGTTAGAATTGGTCCAGCTGGTCCAGGTAGTTTTTATGATCCAATTAGTCCTGGTACATCAAGAAGAAGTAGTCAAATGAGTACAACATCTGGAAGAATTAATCCACCAAATATACAAGGTCCATATTCAACAAATAATCTTGTTGTTCAAACACAAAACATGTCACTACAGGTTAATATTATTTTTTTTTCTCTTTAATTATTATTGTTATTAAAATTATGAAAATTTATAATTTATTTTATTTGGTTTTTTGTATAGGGTGTACAAGGTGTTGCTAATGAATGGACACCAAATGGATGTGTATCACATTCATCAGGTGATAGAAGAATGTCAGAGCCAATACGTGGACATCAAAATCAACGAGTATCACCACCAGTACCACCAAGACCAAGATCAGCACAACTACCAGAATTACATCCAAATCAAGAAGTTGTTTTGGATGAAGTTGGTGAAGGTGAAATGGTAGAAAATAAACTTGTTATACCTGATGAAATGATGCAGTATCTTAATGAGGTAAATTATTATTTTTTTATAATATTATTCAATTAGAAATAAAAATAATTTGACTAATAATTTTTTTCAAATTTACAGCGTGGAAATGAAGTTAGTTATCGTGGTAGTCCCCTTCCAATATGTCAATCACCAATATGCACAAATGTACTGCACTATCAACGTCAACAATTACCATGCAACTATAATAATCAACACAATCAAGTACAACAACCATCATGCTATCCAAATCAACAACAACAACCCCAACAACAGCAGCCCCAACAACCTCAACAACCCCAACAACATCAGCATCAACAACAGCAACCTCCACCACCAGCACCACCAGCAGCAGCAGCACAAAATTGTCAAAATTATCAAGTACCATCACCAGCATATTCACACTGTCCAAGTTCACGAATGAGTCAAGCATCTGGTTATTGTCCACCACAAAATTATCCACAAAATCAACAACAACAACAGCAACAACAACAGCAACAGCAACAACAACAATCACCAATTTATAATCAAATGCAATCAAGTCCATTGAGTCAAGTAATGTCACCAGGTTCACACTATGCACCAAGTCACATGAGTGATCAACCAATGACATCACCAGCAGCTGGTGCATTACCACCACAACACAATAATCCACCACAAAATAATCAACAAAATTCAGCACAAATGACTAGAAATTGTACACAACAAAATCATCAAACATTAACTGCACCATACTACTCACCATACAATTGTCAAGGACAACAAACAACAAATTGTACAACTCAACAAATACATCAAAGCCAAAATTGTCCACCAATAAGTAATCCAACAACAATAAATAATAATACATCATCACAATGTCAAATTAGAAATTGTTCTCATCAATTACATTGTCAAACAACAAATCGTAATGGACAAATTAATCAATGTAATCAAATATTAAATCAAACACAGTGTCAACGTGAACAACAAATGCCATTAAGAAATAATGATATTACAAATTTAAGCAATCAACAATTAAATAATTGTCAAACAGCTGGTATCCAACAATGTCCATCAACAAATATCAAACAAAATTTACATCCAGTACAAACAAATATTAATAACAACAATATTTGTTCCCAAATGACAAATTGTATTCATCCATTATCACCAAGACATAATCAAAATCAATCACCATCAAGTGTTCAACAACAAAAAAATCATAACAATAGTAGTATTAATAATAATTTATGTACAAGACAAAATAATAATTGTAGAATTCAAAATTGTACATGTTTAACAACAAATCAACCACAAAATCAACAACAAAATCAACAACCGCAACAACCACAAACACTGCCACAACAACAACAACAACAACAACAACATAATTTTAATTGTAATTGTCATTGGAATTATCAAAATGATTGTTACAATGGTCATGCTAATGGTGAAATACAATGTCGAGATATTAGTCAAAGTCAACAAGGTTTATCACACAAATTACCACTTGGTATGAGACAAGATTCATACAGAAGAACGCTCGAGTATGTTGAACAATGTAGAAATTGGTCTGGTAATAATAGACAAGTACATGAAACAAGTGTATCAAGTTCAACACATCCATTGTCATTACCACAACCATTACCAGCAAGTTCAAATATGATTGTCAATGACATGACATCATCATTGAGCTCGTTACATGAAGAAAATCGTTATTTACAAATGATTCAATAATAAGTTATTATAATCATTTTTAATTTATAAAATAACATTTTTTAAAAAACAACAGATAATATATAACTTTTTTTGAAAATTAATATTTTTAAGCTACCTCGTGAAAAATAATTAAACTGTGTGTGCCTTTTTCAACAAGAAAAAGTACCTTTTAATTTATTTTTATTTTTTTTTATTTTTTTTTTATGACTGAATGATAGATTTTTATAAGTTTTTTAAATTATTTAAAAGTTTTAAATTAAATTGAGAAATTTAAGCTCAGTGAAGAGTGTACCATGTACGCTGTGATAATTTAAGAAAATTTAAAAAAAAAAATATTAATATAACGTAATGAAAAAAAATACAAAATATTTTCTAAGAAATGTAAAGAAAATAAGGTAGAATTTATAAGCTGAATGTAAAGATTTGTCGTGGTTATTATTTAAGAAAAATATGATCGTTTTTTAGAATAAAATTTTGTAAGTTTATATTTAAAAAAAAAAAAAATTATATTTTACTGTAATTTTTTTTTCCAAGTATTAGTTCAAGAAATTTTTGTATTAATAAATTTTTGTAGAAATCTGAAAGGCCAATACTAGTGTTTAAGATAAATATATATATTTTTTTTTTTTTTATTTTTTTGTAGATAAATTATATGAGTGTGTAATTTGTGTGCAAGTATTATGAAAAAAAAATAATTAATAGAAGAAATAATTAAGGTTGATTCCAAATCAACCCTGAGAAACGAAAAAAAAAAACATTTGTAATTTTTTAAAAACCGGTTAAACCGTATAGATAATAACAATTTAATTAATTAAATTAATTAAAGTGTAAATTAAAAAAAGAAAAAATTGTACTAGTTCTCGAGAGTTAGAGACTTTGCTAGTGTTTTTTTTTTTTTTTTTATATCTCATTGTTATACAAATAAATTTTATATTTCTCAGAAAGAAAAAAACAAACTTAGATAATAATTAGATGAAGCAAATAAATACTTGTGAATATTATACATATTTTTAAAGAAGAATGTTTTTTTTTTTTTTGTAACAATAAAATTGCGCAAAAAATTAAAATAAAAAGATGTTTAACATCAAAGTGTATATATATAAAAAAAAATGAATAAATAAAATTAAAGTGCCTGAAATTGAAAAAATGAAAAATAAATAAACAGAAATAAATTAAAATCAGATTGTTGTATTTATTTTTAACAAGTTTTTTTAGAAAAATCAATTCCAGATTTTGACAATGATTACTCTTTTTTTTATTTTTTTTATTATTTTAACAATGATTACTCGGGATAAAGTTCGGCTATATCTCGCATACGTGTCGAAGGGTAAGGGGATTCAGTTTCCGTGTCTGACCCAGATTCAGCGTTATCAACATCTTCAGCTGCAGAAAATCCCGCCAACAAGATGATGCCAATGATAAACATTGCCATTATAATTCCCTGCAAGTTAAAATCAATTTTTTCATAATATTAATATTGACAATAATTTTTTTTTATTTTTTTATTACCAACTTATTTTTTTAATAATTTGAATAAAATTAATTAATTATCGTACCTTGCGAAAAATATTCATCACACAAGTGCAAAGAAATTTTTTTTTTTTTTTACTGATATGGATATTAGAAAAATGATTGCCTTTTTTATATAAATTTTCAAGGTAAAATATATTATATAAAAATATTCGAAATTTATTTGCTTCGAAATTTTTATAATAAATATTCATCCTTGATAATTTTTTAAATTTATTTATTGCTTTTAAAATAATTATAATTATCATAAAATGACCATCAATAAATGCTTTTTTGAATTACGTGGAATATTTCGATTGCTTCAAGTTATTTATGTATAATTAAATTGATATCTCTATTTCGCAAAAATACGGTCGATTGCATTATAAAACATTTTTTATTTATTATATTTATTGATAATTATAATTGTTGTGGTTAAAAAAAAAACGATATTTAATTGATCAGTTATTCTTCAATAAAAAAATTAATGCCACTTTAATGAATATTATTAATTGATAATTTTGAATGAATAATTTTATAAAAATCATGTTATTTCGTATTATTGTTCAATTTATTTGTAAAAAGATCTAAACATTGATATTTATTATTTAATTCTTTAATAAAATATTTTAATAATAATTTTGAAAATAAATTTTAACGGTTTGGTTATCAATTTTGAGAAGTGTTATTATCGGACTTCTAATTAATTTCTTCTATGAAAGTTATAACGTAATTTAACAAGGACACTTGTTAAGTGTAATTATATTTTTTAAATTCATTATTATCAATTTTAAAAAATTGTTTTATAATATTGCAGTTGACCTTATTTTTGTGGTATAAAAATATCAGCTTAATTATACATTAATAAATTAGAGCAATCGAAATATACCACGTAAGTGTAATTATTTTTTTAAAATTTAAAATTATTATTACTGCTGCAATTATAATTACGTCTTCATTAAATGGAAATTAGAAAAAATAAAAAACTTTTATCATTATAATTTTGACTAATTAATAATTATGTCAACAATTATATTAATATTAATTTTAATTATTTTAAAAGCAATAGATAAATTTAAAAAATTCTCAAGGATGGATGTTTATTATCAAGAATTTAAAGCAATCAAAATATTCCACGTAAGTTATTGAGTTCAATTATATTTTATCGTTAAAATTAATTATCATCGAACAAATGGCATTTTTAATTATTAAAACTATTGCGTATAACATAAAATTCACCGTTCAGGGTGTATATAAAGGCAGGACATTTTCAATATCAAATATACAAGTTTATAAATTCTCTTTGAACTTTTAAATCGTTTTGAATAAAAACTATACGCTACGATGTTTTCTTTTCGCATGGTACTAATTTATTTTATTTTAAATTATTAAATAATAAGACAGAATTAAAAAAGAAAAAAAAATTCATTCAAAATAATATTAGAAATTAATCAATTTTCTTATTTAAGATAATTATCGGGGCATTGTTGATCATTGGCGTCATCTTATCGGAGAATGGTGCTGAAGCAGTTGGCTCATTGGGGTAATATATTGATAATATATATACGTACTTACTATAAAAATTAAAACGTAAATATAAAATTTTTGTGTTTTTTTTTTTGACTAAAGGCAAATGGGATTTCCGGCGAATGGTGGAGACGATAAATAATTTCCATAAATTGTACCGGCAACAAGAGAAGCAGTTCCAGCATCTAAATTAACAAATAATAAATTGAATATTCAAAATTAAATAATATTAAAACGAGAGGAAAAAATAAACTCTCCTTAATTTACGTAAAATCTATTGATAAAATGATTTGAAAAAAATTTGGCTATTTTATTATCTTGTAATAACTTATTTATATTTCGTAAAATTGAAAAATTAAAATATCTGTATAATATTATTTGGAAAATTAAATAAAATAAATAACTTTCAATGTTTGTTTTGGATTTTTAATCAGTCTTAAAATTTTTTTTTTTTTAAATAAATTGACCGTAATGATAATGAAATCGAGTTATCAAGTTAAATGTTAATCATACGTTAATACCCTGAATGTTAATGATGCTGCAGTCATAATTAATTCTTCATAAATGAAAATTAGATCTTTTATTGTTTTAAGTTTGAATAATTAATAATTATATTAATATTAATTTCAATTATGTTAAAAGCTATAGATAAAGTCAAAAAATTATCAAGTTTGAATATTTATTACGAAAATTTAAAGCAATCTAAATATTCCACGTAATTTATTCATGAGTAAAATTGTTATTGAAAAAAAAACATTTTAATTATTAAAATTTTTGTATAACATAAATCTCACCGTTCAGTATATAAAGGCAAGACATTTTCAGTATCAAATATCTAAGTTTATAATTTTCCTTTGAACTTTTAAATCGTTTAAAAACTATACTACGATGTTTTCTTTACGCATGGTACTAAATTATTTTATTTTAAATTATTAAATAATAAGATAGTTATAAAAAATTATTGTCAATATTAATATTATGAAACAATTGATTTTAACTTGAAGGGAATTATAATGTCAATGTTAATCATTGGCATCATTTTGTTGGCGGGATGTTCTGAGACTCGAAGGCAATAGGCTCCTTATTAGGGTAATATATTGATAATATAATATATATTCTTTAAAAATTAAAACATAAATATACATTTTTTGTGTTTTCTACTGAAGGCGCAAGAGAAGATCTGAGGATCACCCATAAACTGCAACAATGCAATACATGCAACAAGAGAAGTAGTACCAGCATAGAAATCAACAAATAATAAATTGAATATTCAAAATAATTATATTATATTAACGAAAAAATAAAAAAAATAAAAAAAACGATTTATTATCTTGTAATTATTTTTTTGTGCAATTAAAAACTTAAAATAAATAAATAAACTCCAATGTTAATTGATTCGGAATTTTCATCGGTCTTAAAAATTTTTTTAAAATTAAATTGACCTTAATGTTTATGGAATTGAGATAGCAAATTAATTTTACATAATAACTTATTATTAAGACAACCAACAACAAACTGTGCTACTCAACAAATACATCAAAGCCAATAAATTGTCCACCAATAAATGATAATATAACATCACAATGTCAAATTAGAAATTGTTCTCATTAACAACAAAATTACCCAAAAAATAAAAAAATGTTTAACATCAAAGTGTATGTATATAAAAAAAAAATAAATAAATAAAATTAAAGTGCGCTTGAATATAAAAAAAATGAAAAAATAAATAAACATAAATAAATTGGAATCAGATTGTTGTATTTATTTTTAACAAGCTTTTTTGAAAAATAAATGCCAGCATTTGACAATTACAAAATTTTTATTGAATTTATAATAATTGTTGATAAATCTAAGACAAAAGGTAAAAGTTAAATATATTTTTTTTTTTTACTGGAGCATTCTATTTACTTTAATTAAGTTTTCATTTTGGTTTTTTCTTAATGAATAATAATAATATATTTTGAATATTCAATTGTATTGAGTTGCTTTCTTTCTCGAATAAAAATACAAAAGTTGTCACTTGTTGTGATTTGTGAAGAATTATTTATTAGTACATTACCCTTGCATTCTTGGCCATCTGCCAGATCACAAAAATGTTATTAATGTTTTAATTTCGTCTGAATTTCTATTATCAGCAATATATCTATATCGTCAGCTTCAATAAAACCTTCAGTCTCCTTCAGCACCTCTCTCCGACAAGATGACGCCAATGACAAGCAATGCCATAATAATTATCTTAAATAGTATAATCAATTAATTTATAATGTTATTATTAAGAGTAGGATTTTTTTTTTATAACTATCTTATTATTTAATAATTTAAAATAAAATAATTTAGTACCATGCGTAAATATTCATCGTAGTAAGTTTTTAAAAATTTTTAAGTTCATAAGGAAAATTAGAAAAATTATTATTTGATACTGAAAATTTCAAGGTATATTTATATACTGAACGGTGAAATTGATAATAATTTTAAAAGCAAAAAAACACACAATTAGTTCAATAATAATTTTAAAAAATTATAATTAAAAGTGAATAATCATACTAATTTTATTTAATGATAATTTTCGTAATAAATATTCAAACTTGATAATTTTTGTTGAATTACGTGGAATATTTCATAATTGAAATTAAATTAATATAATTATTAATTATTCAAACTTATAATTTTTAATTTATCAATAGTCTTTAAAATAATTATAATTATTCAAAATTATCATAACAAAAGTTTTGCCAAAATATTAGTATTTAAGTTGTGATATTGTAAAAATTAACTTGATATCTTAATAAGGTCATTTCAATTTTGAAAAACAAAATTTTTAAGACTGATTAAAAATCCAAAACAAACATTGAAAGTTATTTATTTTATTTAATTTTCCAAATAATATTATACAGATATTTTAATTTTTCAATTTTACGAAATATAAATAAGTTATTACAAGATAATAAAATAGCCAAATTTTTTTCAAATCATTTTATCAATAGATTTTACGTAAATTAAGGAGAGTTTATTTTTTTCTCTCGTTTTAATATTATTTAATTTTGAATATTCAATTTATTATTTGTTAATTTAGATGCTGGAACTGCTTCTCTTGTTGCCGGTACAATTTATGGAAATTATTTATCGTCTCCACCATTCGCCGGAAATCCCATTTGCCTTTAGTCAAAAAAAAAAACACAAAAATTTTATATTTACGTTTTAATTTTTATAGTAAGTACGTATATATATTATCAATATATTACCCCAATGAGCCAACTGCTTCAGCACCATTCTCCGATAAGATGACGCCAATGATCAACAATGCCCCGATAATTATCTTAAATAAGAAAATTGATTAATTTATAATATTATTTTTAAGGAATTTTTTTTTTCTTTTTTAATTCTGTCTTATTATTTAATAATTTAAAATAAAATAAATTAGTACCATGCGAAAAGAAAACATCGTAGCGTATAGTTTTTATTCAAAACGATTTAAAAGTTCAAAGAAAATTTATAAACTTGTATATTTGATATTGAAAATGTCCTGCCTTTATATACACCCTGAACGGTGAATTATATGTTATACGCAATAATTTTAATAATTAAAAATGCCATTTGTTCGATGATAATTAATTTTATCGATAAAATATAATTGAACTCAATAACTTACGTGGAATATTTCGATTGCTTTAAATTTTGATAATGACCATCCATCCTTGAGAATTTTTTTAATTTATCTATTGCTTTTAAAATAATTAAAATTAATATTAATATAATTGTTGACCTAATTATTAATTAGTCAAAATTATAATGACAAAAGTTTTATATTTTTTCTAATTTCTATATTTAATGAAGACGTAATTATAGTTGCATCAGTAATAAATTTTAAATTTTAAAAATATAATTACACTCAATAAATGCCTTGTTAAAATACGTGGCCCAATTATTATAATTTTTATAGAAGAAAATAATTATAACTCCGATAATATTATTTTTCAAAATTAATAATAATTTTAAAAGTCAATAATCATACTAATGCATTTTGTTTGATAATAATTTTTAAAAATAGATAATTACACTCAATAAATGCCCTGTTAACTTACGTGGAATATTTCGATTGCTCTAATTTATCGATGTAAAATTGATATTTCTATACCACAAAAACAAGGTCAATTGCATTATTCTAAAACAATTTTAAAAATTGATAATAATGAATTTAAATAATATAATTCCACTCAACAAGTGTCCTTGTTAAATTACGTGGTATAAATTATTTTATCATTTCTAAATTAATAACGAAATTATTAATTATAATTTATTTATCCAAAAAATATTATCCAAACTATCCTTGAAATATTTTATAAAAAAATCAATCAATAAATATCAATGTTTAGATCTTTTCACAAATAAATTAAACAACAATATAAAATAACATGACTTTTATTAAATTTATAATATTTATCAATAATTATTAATGTTAAGGTAAAAAAAAGGAAGTTTTTTTTTTCTCTTAATAATAAGAATAACAATAACATTTCTTTTGATTATAATTTGTTTCTTTTTTCAATCGTTTTTATATCATTGAGTTTGCTCGTTTTCATTATTCGCCGATGATTCATTTCTAGACTCTCCTTCCTGTAAAAAAAACCAACATAAATCATGATTAATATTTTTATTTACGTTAAATAAATTTGAATTAAAAAAATAATATACCTGATTTGTTGGTAGTCTGACAATTGGCAAAACATCTGGCATTGGTGGTGGAGCTGGTGCATCTCCATAAGTCTCATGAAGTTCTTCAAGTCTATTGCTCAATTCCGATCCACGACGATTTGTTGCATTCATTTTTTTCATCAACCAATCAGCTTGTTCTTCAAGTCTCTTCAATCTTTCAGATCTTGCTGCTAAAACTTCTTCAGGTGTACGTGTTGCTTTTGATGAAGTTGTTGATCCAGATGGATCACTACAATGATCTACAATTTTTTCAGTATCTTCAATTTTTTTTTCATCCTCTTTATCATCAACTTTTTCATCTTTCAATTCTGCCAAACAATCATCTTTTTCATCAGCCGTGTTATTTTCAATTTTAACAATTTTATTTTCAACTATTTCATCAGACTGAATTGATGGACCAACAACAAGAGGATCACTAAATTGTACCATTTTAGAAGACTGTGGAAATGGTCCAATTGAAAATACAGAAACTGTTTCATCATTTGCACATTGAATATTTTTATCTGGCTCATCAGATATCATTGAATTACTTGAATTATTATCATCAATGTTTATTAAATTTTGTATGACATTTTCAAGTGCCTGATCAAGTGGATTTGTTGGTTCAATACTATTAATATCTTGCTGATTATTTACCTCAACAATTTTCATTGATTCTTCAACTTCTGATGTTGCTGTTTGTTGTTCTGGTGCTTTTATTATATTTTGTCTGCTTGCTTTTTTGAAGTATTTCTGTTCGTCTGCTGCTGTTTCTCAATCATCTCAATCAAATAAATAAATAAGTAAATAAATAAATGAATAAATAAATAAATAAACACAAATATATTTTATAATTATTAAACTAATTTCTTGTTTTTCTTGTATTTTTTTTTTTTACCTTGTGTTAAATGATTCTTGTGCAGCAAGTGCTTTTCTTGCCGCAAATTCACGTCTTAAATTTCTCCATTCAATTTCAGTATTTGTATTTTTTTGTCTAGCTGATTCCCATTTTTCACGACAATATTCTAATTCTTGTTTTAATTCTTGTAACATTTTTCTTTTTTGTTGTAATTCATAACGTAATATTTTTTCATGTGTATGTAATTGTTGATGTTGTGCTTGCATACGTCCAACAATATTCCAAGTTTTACTCAATTCATCAGCAACTGTTGACAATCTTTTTTCCTAAAATTACAATAAAATTAATAAAACAATTAAAAATATCAATAAAATAATTTAAATTTTACATACTTGTTCACCTAATTTACTTTCTAAATGTAAATTAAGTTGTTTCATTCTTCCCATTTCTTTTTCTAGTGATTTTTTTTCAAGTATAAGTTCTTTTAATCTTATATATGTTTTACTAACTGATATAACTAATCTTGGACCACTTGGTGTATCAACAGATTTATAACATATATTTGGATCATCAACAAGTGATGCTGATACTGTTGATGTATTTGCTGTATTTGCTTCATGACAACTCAATAATTCTAATAGTACTTTCCATACTTTTGGTAAATTATTAGCAATATTTTCTTCTTGTATATTATCTTCATCTTTTTTTTCAGGTATACCATCAACTTGTTCAACTAAATCAAGTAATAATTTTGGTAATGCTGCTGCTTCAGTACCTTCTTCTTTAGCCATGTCACTTATTAAATCATGATTTTCTTGTATTAATTCAGTTAATCTATCTAAATCCATATCAGCTGATGATGCACTTAATAACATTTGTGAAAATAAATTATTAATAACTGACATTTGATTTTGTAAATCACGACAATCAGCTTTTGTAAGACCCAATTGAGATTCTAAATTTGATATAACACTATCTTGTTCATCAATCTATAAATAAAAAAAATATTTTTAATAAATCATTCAAGTTGTAATTATAAATTAAATACATACCTTTTCTTCAGCTTTTTTAATTTCTTCATCAAGATATTCTTTATCTTTTTTAGCACATTTTAATTGTTCTTTCGTCGTTAAAAATTCTTTACCAATTGTTTCTTTTAAATCAACAAGTATTCTCATTCTTTCATCATAAAGTTTTTTTAATTTTTTAACATCATCAATTTGTCTATCATGTTCTAGTCTTAAATCATCATCAATATCATAATTTATTTTTTCATTATCAATAAAACCATTAACAAATTGTGTTTGTAAATTTTTTAAATAATTAATTTGTATTTGACGATTACCATATGATTCTTTGTTCATGATGGCAATATCATTGAGTAATTTAATTTTTTGTTTATATTTATCTGGTTCACATTCAAGATGAAATCTTAGATCATCAATTTTTTCAATTTGTAAACGTATACATGATCTTAATTCATCAGTTACTTTTAATACATCTGTTAATCTTTGGGCATTTTTTTGAATTAAATTAGCTGATTGTTTTGTTGTTTTATCATTCCAATCATCTGGTGTATTTGTTGATACTTCAATGTACTGTAATTTAACATTATTACATGATGTTCCATTTTCAGCTTGAGTTTTTAGTATATCTAGAATTTTTGATGTCTCTGAATGAGCCACTTTTTCAGCATCAAGTTCTTTTTTTAATCTTTCCATTTCTGATGATACCGCTGCTATTGCACGTTGTCTTGCTTCTCTTTTCATTGATAGATCTTTTTTAAATTCTTCAAGATTTTGTCGTTCATATAAATCATCTTCCATTGATGTTTCTACAAATTAAATTACATGAATCCTTAAATTTATTCTATTTTTTTATTCATTTTTTTTACTTACCAGCATCAGAAACATTATGACTTTTATTTATAATTTCAATTTTTTCAATTAGTCTTTTATTATCCCTGTTTGTTTTATCAATTATTTCATTATTTTTTTTATTATTTTCAATTTCTTCATGCAGTCTTGATCTCAATTTGTGACATTCATCATCTGCTGATTTTAGCTTTGATTCTATATTTATTATTTTTTTTTTATCAGCATCATGTAAATGTTTTATTTCTATTAATTCAGCTTTTTGTTTTTTACAGTCAATTGTTGATATCTAAATTTAAAAAAAAAAAAACAAATTAATTAATTTATCATTTTAATAAATAAATAATTTATAAATTTAATTAAATACCTCATAATTTTTTTGAACAATATCAAAATCAATTTTAAATTTTTCAATAATTTCATGTAATTCTAAATTCTGAGATTTTATTTTTTCCATTTCAACAATTAAATCTTCATCATTGGTACCAATATTATTTTTACCATAAAATTTTTTATTATTTTCATTAATTTTATCTTCAAGTATTTTTATTTTTTCCATAGCCATATCATAATCATTTTTTAAATTATCACTACATTGTAAATTTTTTTCATCAATTTTATTTTTTTTAATAATATCTTCAATAATCTCAACCCTGTTATTTAAATTATCATCATGTTTATTTGTATTTCTATCATGATTTTTATTAATTTCCATGTATAAAATTTCAACTTGTGATAGTAATGCTGAATGAGCTGTTGCTAATTGTTGATTTGCAGCAGCAAGATGTGACACTGTTCTAGTTAATTCCATGGCTTCTTGATGTAACGATTGTACATTTGAATATTCTGATTGCCAACCAGTCATTTGACTTGCGTATGTTAACTTTTAATTAAACAAAAAAAATGCAATTTAATTTACAAATTAAATAAATCAATTAATAAATAATCAACAGAAAAACTCAATGAATTTATAAGTTTTAAATCAATTGACTTTTTATTGACTTTTTTATCAAAATTAAAATAGTCTTATTGGATCTACTCGACTTGAAAGACGACTGTGTACTGAATAAGATTGAGAAATAAAGGTATCATCTAAATAAAAAAAAAGCCACGTGATACAAGATGCGTGTTAAGATGAATTTTTGTATCACTGACTCAACCATACAACTACCAACAAAATAAATACTGGTTATTTGCCAAATTTTTTTTTTTTTTCAAATATTATTTTATCATAATTTATATTAAATATTATTATTCACCAATTTATGAGGAAAAAAAGAAGATCATGTGTTTATAATTGTTATAAAAATAAACATTTTTAATTTTATATTAATTTTCTTTTTATAAATTAGCTTTTTTTTTTATAATTAACTTACCAGGGTTTCTTGATGTTGATTGAAACTTTGAAGACTCGGTGCTGATGGTCGATTTTGCCACCACTCTTCAGTGTTTAAATTATCATGATTTTTTCCTTCCTAAATTGTAAAAAAATTGTATATAAATTAAATGAAAATTATTGGCTTTATTTGAGAATTAAATTTTACATTGAATTACAATTGAAATTTTTACATTTTCGGTTGTTAAAGGATTATCTGAGATTGTTGAAATTCGTGAAAATCTTGATAGACCACTTGGTCCACCTGGTCCACCTGGTCCAAATGGTCCAAATGGTGGTGGTAAAGGTGGTGGTTCTGGATTTTTATTATTATTTTGTAAACTACCACCAGCTCCCATTTTTAATCGTGTTTTTAATCGTTCGAATTAAATATTATCTATTATTTGAAAAGAAAAATATATTTTTCTTCTTCGAGAGAGATTTATCTGAAAAATATAATCATTTATACATTGTTATTTGTGGTTCTATTATGATGATGATGATTATTATTATTTTTTTTTTGTTCAATTCGAGTGCGTATGTAGTTATAAAATTGCCAATGTTTAGAGCTACTTGTTGGGTTTATTTTTGGATGTTTAAAAACCATTAACTGACTACAACTTGATCCACTTGGCTGGTTTGTATCCTTTCAATATTGGCAAGCAGAATGTTCTTTGTCAGTCGACATGGTCTTTCAATTTTTCTTCTATTTCGATTTTATTCTTTTTTTTTTATTTTTGTTATTTTTACTTATTCTAAATATATTACACAATTCGTGGGTGGGTTTTTTTTTTTCTTTTTTGTTTTATTAATCCAATGACTTTTAATAATAAAATATAATTTTTTATGTATGCTTTTTTATTTTATTTTATTTTTCAAAGAGTTTCGAATATTCAGGGTGGATGACACGTGCTCGAGGCCACGAGAAATAACTATAAATAGACAAAACCAAAAATTCAAAATGATGTAAATTTAGAAATATTTTAAAACAAAATAACAAAGAATTTATTTTCATTTATTTTTTTATATTATCATTATTATTTTTTGAGGGTGGAATTTTTTTATATTTAAAAAATTTATAATTTTCTTTTTCACTTATTTATTTGTGTTTATTTTTAAAACATCAAAATGACATTGTTTAAATATTATTTTAATTTTTATATTTAATATTTTAAATGAATATTCTTTTTTTTTAAATTTATTGGTGTTTTTTTATTTTTTTTAAATAAACAAATGGCTATTAATAAATAATGATGAAATTTATTAAAATGCACACAGTGAATCATTATTGTAATTCAATATGAAATATATGTGTAAAAAAAAAATATTTTAATCATTGATAAATGAATAATTGTTGTAGATTAATTTCACAAATTCACACATCTATTATTGAGTAATAATAATTACATTAATTGCACTTTAATGTTGATTAAATTAATTTTTTAAACTCACAATTTGACAATGACCAAAAAATTTCGATGTCACAGCTCGAAGTCTGTTCCCAAACAGTAAGAAGCCACCTTGCTGGCTCATTGCCAGTTTTCCTCCAGCTTTTAGAGTAAAATGCTAAAAATATAATACCACATCCCATTTGTGAGACTAGGGAACACAAAATAATTATTTGAATTTTTTATTTTTCAATAACTCTTAGTGGAAATATTCTTCGACAAAAAAACATCTACCTAGTTTAATTATCGTGTAAAATTAAAGTAATTATAAAAATAAATAAATAATTTATCAATAAACGTAATAATTAATACAATATTGCAAAAAAAATTTTATAATTTTCAACAAATTGAAATTAAAAAATGAATAATTAAAGCAGTGTTAAAAAAATTAATAAAAATTATTTGAAATATAATTAATAATTATATTAATTACATTATTTAATTTATCAAAAAATTTTATTCATATGTCGAAGAAATTTATGTGTTTTAAAAGAACAAAAAGTTGGGAGTATTTATAATTTCATAGGTTGTACATGATATTTATTGGTAAAATGTTTTCACCAAGACGACAAGCTAAAAGTACACAGAGTACTGATTTTTTTTTTTTTTTTCTATTTAATAATACTTGTAAATCAATTTTAAAATCAACGTCACGAGAATCATGTTAACCACCACCAGAAATAGCAATTGATCCGGATGACATGATCATAAAATTAATTGACCTAAAGCTAGTAAATTTAGTTGCTTACTTCCTTTCATTTATTTTTGCAATTTGAATTTTGGTGGATTTTTTTTCGACACAAATTAAACACAAAGAAGAATTTTATCGAAAATTAAATAGAATATAAATTATATTGGTCCAATAAAATCCAGAAAGATATGATTGTTCATTTGGAATTTAGATGTTAATTTTTTCACAACAATTGTATGTAAAAAATTATTTTCCTAGAAATTTCATAGAAAAAAAAAAATTATAAATCCAATAAAATTTTAGAGACAAAATAAATCATCCCAACGTTAATCACCACTCTTTCATGATTTTTAAAAAAAATTTTATTAATACATCGTGACATGGTTCTGTGTATTTTTAAAATTATTTTAAATTTGTCGGTAAGCTAGATGCACACTTGTACCACTTCGTCACAGAGTGCAGCACTTTCTGCTCCAAATTGTTTTTTTACTATTTTTTTACTTCCATTCATCATTTTTTTAATCGCCATTGGGATTTAGCCAACAATCATTTCATACAGTGTAACACAGCATCATTTTTATTCATTATTGTTAAAATTTAACAACAATAATTTAACGTGTGTTTATTAATAAATGAATGATAGTAATTTAAATATATCTAATAATTAAATCACTGAAAAAATGATAACACGAAAATCATAGTGTCAGCTTGATCACTAATAATTTGTAAATAAAAATATATCAACAATTATTTTTGACACAATAACAAGTTATGTTTGGTGGTTTTTTATACAAAGTGAAACAATTTAGATGACATAAATAATTTATCAAAAATAACAGTATTCATTGTTGTTATATTTTTTAATTATTATTCTAGCTACTCTATTTTTTTATAAATAAAATATATTTAAAAAACTATGGCAAATATAAGTGAATTTGATTACTTATGTAGACTTTGTGCAACAAAAATATTGATGGGATTACCAATATTTCATGATGATTTAACTGATGATCAAATAAGGAACATTGATAAAAAAATATCATCTTGTTTACCAGTGCAGGTGACAATAAAACCCATATGAAATTAAATAATAATAATTCCTCATGATAAATTAATTATTTTGCTTCTTTTTTTTGAGCAGATTTCATTGACAGATCAATTGCCAAAATCTGTTTGCGAAGATTGTGCCTACAAGTTGGATCAGTTTTATGAATTTCGTCAAAAATCCATTGAAACAGATAAGCTATTTCAAGCAATGATGATAAAATTTGAAAATAATGTACATGTTAATTTACATGATGATAATGTGAATGTTGTTATATCAGATATGACAGATATTAATAATATACCATGTCCTGTTGACAATGACAACGACAATAATGACGACGACGATGATGTTGATGAAAATATTGATACAAAAAATAATACAACACTTCATACACTACAAGTTATTGATGATATGAATATTGGTAGTAGTGAACAAATAATTGAACAACATGAAATACCAAATGTTGATCATCATATTGAACAAAGTATTGATGTACTGGATGGAGATACAGCTAGACTTGTTGATGAACACATGCGTGAGGTAATACAAATAATTTTATATATTTTTTTACTATTGATTGTGTTAATAAATAATATAATGATAAAAGGTATCAAGTCATGAAATGACACTGGATATTGATGGAGAAATGACTGTTGTTGGTCATCTTGCAATTAATTATGTTACAAATATTGAAACTGAGACAACAGTTCAAGAACAGTTGGTACATTATTGCACGAGTGATGGAGTTAAATTTGAAACAGTAAATAAAATAAATATTATACTTTGATATATCTTAAATAAATTTAAATATTGATTAACAAATTAATAAATATTTATATCAACAGGTAACCAATAACTCGTATGATCAGGCACACAATGAAATAGTTGAAAATGGTATTGATAATATTGATAATAATATTTTAAATGACACATTAACTACAGATATTATTGATACCAATAATATACCATCAACGAGTCATGAATCATCAGAAATAATTGAGTATACAAAACGTGCACAACATGCATTACTAGAGAGTTCATTAAATAATCCAACAACTGATGAAAATGGCTCACACTGGTATGTTTGTCCAATTTGTAATGAAGCTGCAAATGAGCCAGAAAATTTATCTCAACATTATGAAGAACATTTTTTATCTTGTACATGTGGTTTATATTTTACAAGCATTGATGATTTATCACAACATAAAAATAATTGTAGTAATGATAATAATAATAGTGATAATAGTAAAAAAAAAATTAATGATATTAAAGTTAAAAAGAAAAATAATAATAAATTAAAAAATACAAAATGTAAAATTAATAATGGCAAGGTTTATGATAATGCTGATGCTGATGATATTGTTGACGATGAAGATGATGAAGATGATGAAGAAGATGATGATAATGATGATAAAAAAAACCCAACAAGTATTAGACAAAAATGGACACCAAAAATTTGTCAACAATGTGGCAAACAATATCGTACAAATTATAAATTACAAGAACACATGAGAAAACATACTGGTGAAAAACCATTTAAATGCACAACCTGTGATAAAGCATTCAGGAGTAAAATTGGTTTAGCACAACATAGTGCAACTCATACTGGACAATTTGATTTTAGTTGTTCAACATGTGGTAAAGGTTTTCAATGTAAAAGTTATTTAATTGTACATCAACGTGTACATTCAGATGCAAAACCATATCCATGTGTAACATGTGGACAAAATTTTAAAACAAAACAATCACTATTAGATCATGAAAATCGTCATCTTGGTGTTAAACCATATGGTTGTGATATATGTGGACGTAGTTTTATAACAAAAGGTTTATGTAAGAGTCATCAAAAAACACACTCTGGCCAAGACAATAGACAATATCCATGTGAAGTGTGTAATAAAATGTTTGTTAGTAAAAGTTATCTAAATACACATTCACGAATTCATACTGGAGAAAAACCATATCTTTGTGAAGTTTGTGGTAAAGGTTTTTTAACTAGAGTTGATTTAAAAATTCACTCAACTATGCACACTGGAGAAAAAAAATTTAAATGTGAATTTGACTCATGCAATAAGGTAATTTATTTATTTATTTATTTATTGTTAATTTTATTTGACTGTTTTTAATATTTTATTTATTTTTTATCAGGCATTTGCTAGAAAATCAGCATTGAGATGTCATACTCGGTCGCACAATGGCGAAAGGCCTTACAAATGCGGTAAATTTACAACTGAAATGATAATTTATTTACAATTTTTTGATTAGATAATTTAATTAACTTGGTGATTGATATATTTCAGATGTATGTTCAAAAACATTTACACAATTTTCACCACTGGCTATTCACAAAAGGCTGCACAGTGGTGTTAGGCCATATGTTTGTGATATTTGTTCCAAGGCATTTGTCTCAAGATCGTCAATGATGTGCCACAAAAAAAGACATAAAGTTACATCAACATCATCAACAACACTATCAACAATTGCAGAAGCAACGGAACAACAAGATTTAAAAAATCCAGATAGCCCAGAAGCTATCAATGATCAAAATGGTATTGTCATTTCGAAACCTGATGATGTTGTTGCTATTGTTGGAAATTAATTATTGATAATCCTAAATTAAAAAAATTAACCAATCATTTTATTTTTTATCTCATCATAAACTAATATCAAGCATTTAAATTATTCTACAATATAAAAAATTAATAATCTTTTTTTTTTTTTTGTTTAAATATACTGTAAATAATTTCATAATTTTTAGGATTGTAAATTCGTAATTAGGTGGAAATAAACATTTTACAAATTTACATTGTATGAAAAAAAAAATTAAATAAACATTTTTTTTTTATTTAAATGAGACAAACATTATGAATTGAACTGTGCCACTGATTTATTTTTAATTAAAAAAAAAAAACATACATAAAAAACAAAACCTGCCCAGCACAAGTTTTTTTTTTTGTGATTAATTTTTTTGTTGGGCAATTGATAATTTATTTGCAGACTAAAAAAGAGAGAGCTTTAGGTATATAATATTGTGTACATGTGTGTCTGTATTTAATATTTTATTTATATTTCTTTTTATTTTTATTAATGCTTTCAACCATTTTTGCAATTGACGACGATTATTTATTTATATATTTTTTTTAATCACCTAAACAAGGCATCATGACAATTATTTATAATTATTAATAATAATCAAGGGTCCCCAATTATTTAATTAATTTTTATTTTCTTCATTCTATTATTAATTGTTTATTAAAAAATATTAAAACATTGTCAGATTATAAAATTTATTTTATACAAAATTGCAATTGCCGATTAAAAAAATATACAAACAGTCATTAACAAAGTACAAAATACATCCATCATTGTGTTTTTTTTTATTTATTAATTTTGTTTTTTGATAAATTTATTTATGCAAATTTTCATGTTAATTTATTAAATATTAGGGAACCCTTTTACATATCATCAATGAATTTTTTTCATTGATTATTATATTAATTTTTATCTAATTATTTATTTGAAAATTAATTTGTCAAATTAATAATCATATACACATATCTATTCACATTTTAATTTATTAATTTGCTTTGTGCTAAAAATCAATCGTATTTTTTTTTCTAATTCAACTATTTAAAAAATAACATTCGCAAGCAATTACTAATAATTTTTTTCTGTTCTTATATTTCAAATAGAAATTTAATTTTCAATTTTTTTCTAATTTATTTGAGAGGGACACACGACCCGGTCGTCAAATTGTGGATGCAAGCAGCCACCAGTGCTATTCGAAAAAACAAAAACATTTTAATTGTTTTAATACTTTTAACTAGTTACTTAATTATTTTAAAAAAAAATGTTTTTTCATTTTTTTTTTCTATGGACTTGTGTACATAGAACCATACACACATTTATGAATTATAATTAAATGATAATTAATGATAAAATAATGAAAAACTTAAAAATAGTATCAAAATAAAATATCGGACGCTAAGAAATTTATAATTTTAATTTCCACAAGTTATTTTTTCTTTCTTTATTAAATTTCGATGGATGATATTTAATTTAATGATTTTTGGCAGATAATTTATTCAAGTCATTTAAATTAATGTAAATTAATTTTTCTATTTTTTTTTCTTCTGTCTTTTTTATTTTTTGATCCCCAAGAAAATAATTATAAATATTTTATTAATTTTGTTAATTCAAACAAAAAAAGAAATAACTTATTTATAGTCACAGCAGTTTGACGATATTATACCAGAGAAAAAGAGAGAGAAAGAGAGAGCGATGATAAAATTGTACAGAATAATTCTGTATTTTTTTTTTATAAATTATTTTGATATCTCTTTTATTTATATTGAAAATATTTCCCCGTCAAATGTGATATTGAAATTGATAAAATGACTTATCCTAATGATAAACATGAAATTTAAAAATTGATATATAATTTTAAATAATATTTATTCAACACGATCCTGGATAATACTGAATTTGTGCATTAATTTTATGTAAAAAAAAAAAACTTGAATTGCAGCAATTTGACAAAGAAAAAAAATAATAAAATATAGTTAATAACATTTTATTAATTTTTTTTTTATATATACGTATATATCAAAATATTTTATTATCAATAAATAATTTCAGCAGCAATTTTATTATAAATAAACTCGATCGTCCGTAACACGAAAACACAGGTAAATATTAATTTTAATTAATTATTTTTATTATTTTTAATTTTATTATTATTTTAATTATTTAATGTTAATATTGAAGTTGTCAAACTCTCAGACTTATTCTCATTTCCACTATGTTGTCATGATGTATTTAAAAATTATTAATTTCGTCATAACAAACACAAAAATGTTTTTTTTTTTTTTTCATAATCGAGACATCACAATTTTTTTTAGTTAAACAATATTTACGCACACTGAGTTTTATTAATTATTTATAAACTCACGGAGGATCGAGCCAGCCACATCTCCAAGGGATACTCAGTTTATGAATTTCATATTTAACATGTTTTTTTTTTTTTCGTTTTCTTTCTTTTTCCACCATGTCAATTATCACATATTCTTACGACTAATTCATATGATACAATTATTACAACTATCTCCTTATTATCATCATCAATTTCTACACTAAATTACACATAAATAAATTTTAAACTCAATAGAGAATTATAAATCATTACTCAAACGTTTTTTGTTTTTTTTTTTTCTATTGTTTTTATCAGTTATAAAAGTTATTCTTCAAGTATTATTTTTTTGTCTTTATTTTTTAAATTTTATTGTTCAATATTTTGTCATTCAAGTTAGCAATAATCATGCACAATTAATTGCTAAATTAACTATCTAATTTTATTGCTCAGTTACTTTAGAGACGATAGAAAATTGTTTAAATAAAAAATTGAGTCTTTAGAAATATTTATTAATTCCACCCTGTGAAAATATATAAAAATAATTAGTTGGTTTTAATGGGATTAATAATTTTGGATTGGTTATTTAATTTTTTGGTTGACTTACAATGCTACTTGACAGCAAGAGTTTGTTTTATATGTCGCATTAGATGACTTCCAACGTCATGAACCTCTGGCCATTGTTTGAGAACGAATACAATACCAAGAACGACAAATGTTGTTGTCAAAATGCGCACCCTGCACATGAAACAATGAGGCTTATTACAGCTGAAACAAATGGGTGGAAAAAAAAAAAATAAACCAAAAAAGATGAGAAATGTGTTTGATGATAATGTCCCCAGAGTGTTTTATTTTATTTGTTTGAAGATGAAATGAAATAATTAATTTATTTTTATTGATACTCGTATATTATAATTTATAGACAAAACAATGATGACTAATTGGTTTCTTTTTTTTACTTTAGACTTGTATTTTTAAAAATAACACAAGGCGATAATGATTGATCTGTTTTTGTATGTTTTTAAAACAATTGTGAAATTTACACTGAACCAAGTTAATAGTAAAATAATTATTTGAAAACTTCTTTCAGAAGAAAACATGTGTTAAAATTTCTATTAGAGAAATAAATGATTTTTCTTTTTTATAAAAATCAAATTTTACATTAAAAAAAAAAATTACCGAGTAATTGAAAATAATTTGTTAAAATTCCACTGAATCCACCAATAAAATTCTAAAAAAACTCTACGTATTTATTTCGAAATCTAGTCATTATAAAAAATACAAATCTAATCAAGTAACCAGTGTTATAAATATACGAGTATCAACAAGTAAAATGAAAAAAAAATTAAATAAAATATCCCAATTGTTTTGATAAAATGATGATATAAAAACAAATTATAAAAATATGTAAATAATAGTTGATTAATAATTTGGGTTAATAAATAATTGTTAATATGAGTATTCTATATTCTGAAGAAATTTGCATTGTTATAATATTAAAGAATAAAAATTAGTAATTAAATAATAATTTTTAAAGAAAAGAAAAGTAAATATTGATTAATCATACCTTGTTCTTAGAAATGGCATCATAATACCAGCACCAGTTGCAACAAGTAACAATATAACTTGAAGTACAGTTAGCACCACATTTATTAATTTAACAACTAATGCTCTAGCATTACTATTATCAAGACCTTCAAGTGTAACATATTGTTGATGTTGTTGCTGTTGATGTTCCATTTTCCATATTTTAGTTTGACAACTTTCTAACATTTCATGTATATCACGTAAACGATCTTCACTTTGATACTGTACTTTTTCTTCCATATCTGTTATTGTTTGTTTTAAATTTTCAACTTCATTTTGATGTAATTCAGTTAAATCATTAATTTGTTCTTCTAATCTTTCACAACGAAATCTTTCTTCTTGTAATGAATTTGATAAATATGTAACTTCTTGTTGTAATGTCTACATAAAATAATTAATTATTATTATTAAATAAAACTTGATGATTTAATTAAAAAAAATTAATAAAATATTTACCTTGACATTATCAAGTTTTTCTCTCATACGATCAAATGTCTCACGATGTTCTTGCAATTCAGCAAATATTGATTTAAGACTAAATGCTGAATTATTTGTTGGACATGTATGTGTTTGTCCTCTACTACCAGGACCACTTTCACTAGTAACACTTGAACACTCGGATCCTTCTTCAGATGGAAATTTAACTGGTACACCACTATGACCAGATCCTAGACTACATCCACCAGGTAAAGTTGCTGATCCATGATGTTGTTTTTCATCATCGACACTTGTATTATCACCGTTACCTGTACGTTGTTGTTCATTTACATAAAAAGTTGAACCATCTGTTTTATACAGCAGAAAAGAAAAGAAAAAAAAAGAAAAAAAAAATACACACATAATTGTGCGTTAGTTCATCATTATCCAATTCTATTATCCAGCTTTATCGATTAAATTTATATTTTATCATTACACAAATTAATTATATTAATTTCTAATAAACATATCAAAATGATGCACAAATTTCTAAACTAATTATTAAACTATTAGATTTTTTTTTGATAATTATTAATGATTAATAACAAGCTCATGACAAATGATAACATATATTACTAAAATGAATTTTTAAATATAAAACATAAATAATTTAATCTAGCCAGAATCGTTAGTATTGGACAATGAGGAAATTGAAGGTAAATATTTTGGAATAATTATAAATAAATTATTATAAATCATGACAACATTTAAACGAGCATTAACTAACTCAAACATGACTCATGTAAATAGCTATTAAAATGATTTTAAATATTTTTTTATTTTTAAAACAATTACTACTTCTCGAGAGCAATTAAAATCGTCAATGAATGAACGTAGTATTTTTTTTTTCTTGTTTATTTATTCACTGTTATGTGTAAATGAAAAAACAGAGAATTTTATTTTATTTTTAAATATTTAATTAACTTGCTCTCGAGAAGTTGAAATAGAAAAAAAATATCAAACTAAAAGATATTAAAATTGAAAATATAAATTTGTTTTTATCTTTTTTTTTGGATTAACTTACTACCATCAACTGATGTGACCAGCATTAATTATTAACATAAATTATTAACATATATTAAAAGTTAATTTTTTTTTAAACAAATACAGAAATAAATTTAAAAATATCAAGACAAATTTACAACATTAATGCCAAGACAAATAATTATTAAAGACACAACAAATAAAAATTTGTAGATTATTTAAAAAACATATACAAATAAAATTTAAATAAAAATAAATAACATTAAACTCACGTGATAATGAATTGATATTGTCAGCACTGCCAAATTTATTTTTAATAAGATGTGCAAATTCTCTTGGTTTCGACATGACACTTCTAAAAAATTTTAAAAATAATAAAATAAATTATAAAACATTATTATAATTTTATGATAAATTAATTTATAATTACCCAGAAAATCCAGTAATTCCATCTCTTATATTTCCACCCACGTTTCTAAATAAATTGCAAAAAAAAGGTCATTTTTATTCATGAAATTTCGAAATTTAAAAATATATATTTATTTTTTATTCTAGTATTAGTAAAAGTATTTATTTTTTTGTTTATTTTATTTATTTTCTTAGCAACCTTAACATTGAATTTATTTTTAGATAAAACTTCCAGGGTTTTTTATGAAAAAAAAAATATATAAATTCTCAGAAATAGAGATAGAAAATATATGTATGAAAAATAAACAAATAAAAACAACTTGAAATTATGTATGACTCACTTAAGACCTTGTCCCATGTCTCTGAGTACTTCTCGCGGTTGTCGATGACTCGCTGGTGCACCATTCATTTCCCAATTTCTTAATTTTTTAGTATAAGTGTCAAGTTTTTTTTGTAATTGTGCAATATTATGAGCTGATTTTTGATTTTTTTTTTCAAAAACTGTTTTAATACGTGCCAATTGTTGTTTATCAGCACCTGCTGCTACTTTAAGATATTCATTAACATTTTCTAATGAAAAAATAAAAATAACAAAATTAACGACTCAATTTTTATTCATTTTAAATTGTAGATGATTATTTTATTTTATTTATATTGAATATTAAATTTCAAGCATGTAAGTATATCGTATTACATGTTAGAGATAATGAAAAAAAAAAATAAATAAACTTACCATCACGTGTAGTTTGTTCAGTTCTAATGGAATCCCGTGTTTTAGTTATTTTTTTTTGTACATTTTCGATAGCTTGACGTACACGTGTACCAGTTGCATCAACATCATCACTTATTAATTCTGATGATCCATTCGACATAAACAATTGACCCGATGTATCCTAAAAAAATTATTCAAATAGATATTTTGTTAATCGAAAAAATAAATGAAATTTCGACAAAGATTACTTAATTTTCATTAGAAAAAAAAAACAAGAACAACAATACAAATTATTATTATAATTTTTTATAATAAATATTTAAAAAATTGTCTATAATAATATTTATAAACATAAAAAATAATTAGATAATAATTGGATTTATTATTTAAAAAATTATCGACGAAATTAATTAAAATTCAAATCGAAATTCTTGTATTTTTAGAAAAACCATAGAAAAAGTTGATTATTATATTTATAAATAATTAATTTAAATTATTTATGATAAATTTTTAAATATAATATTTATGTTAATAATAGATTTCAAATAAATAATAATAATTATTTTTTTAAATAACATAATAAGAATATTTAAAAAATTTTAATTTTAATTTACCCATTCATCATCAGTGGGAAGATGAATATTAGGAATTAATTCCTCAGTGTCAATAGTTGATTGGTTTATACAAGAATCATCCATGGTGTTATCAGCCGAACGTGTTGTAGCACCTGGTGATTGTTGACGAGTATTTCTCATTCCAACAGCACCACCACCACCACTGCTACTTCCACTTCCAGTACTACCTTCCGTTTGTCTACGTAAACAATAAAATAATATAAATATTTATCTATTATCTTTAAAACATAATATACAATACTAAAAAATTATTCTACGCATTATTTAAATGAAAAAAAAACATCAAATATTTACATATTTAAAAAAAAAAACTTCCACGCATTTATCAAATACTTATGTATTTATTATATATTTTTTTAATCTAAAAAATTGTGCTGGATTTATTTTTATTTCCTTTTAAACTCATATACAAAATATATTTTTAGCTTTGACTAATAATTTTTTATTTCTTTTAAAACTTTATCAATGATAAAAAATATTATTTTTTCAAACAAGTTTTTTATTAAAAAAACAAAGAAAAAAAAAACTAGACTGATTATTAATATTTCATATCGAATGATGATTAGTTTAACGATTAGAAAATTGAAAAAAAGAAAAAAATTTAATATGGAAATAAAACAAATATAAAAAAAATTTTTTTAAATAAAAAATATATTGTTGGTATATTGTGTGGAATTTTTTAACCTCAGTCACGCGATATATCAATGAAAAGAGCAGAGACCTTGAAATACTATCAGCAATTTTAAATATTATTTTTTAAATAATTTATTATCACTATAAATAAATGACAATATATTTTAAAATTCTCTGGAAAGTTGTTGTAATTTGTAGTTTTTTTTTAAATCAATTTGTCTAAATTGATGGCAATTATTTCAATCAGTTCATCAGACATGATAAATTATAATTTTGCAAAGGATAAAGGTTAAAGAAAATTTTTAACCCTTTTTTAAATTGAAATAATACTAATTTGATTTAATAAATAAATTAAAAAATTGATTAATTGATTTAAATCTCCAAAGAGAATTTTAACAACTGGCTTTTTATTTTTCACTTTTTAAATTTATTATTTTAATAAATAAATAAATAAATATTATTGTTAAACTTACACTGTTGGATTACATAGTTTTGGCACGTGTTCTAAATTTGCTGATGATTGTCGTTGATGTGTGTTACCTCTGCTTGGTGATGTACCACGAGAACTACTGGCTGCTTTAACTGACGTTGTAACTGACAAACTAGCCATTCCTCTATAATATTATTTAATTTATATATTAAATAAATATATCACACAATCACCTCTTCGTACTGTTAAACAAATAAACAATTACATAATTACAAATATATTTAAAAAATTAAAAACAAATTACATATCAAAATGAAAAAAATAATAAATTTAAAGTTCAACAAAACAGTCAATGTATTGATTCAATTCCACAAAAATGTTATCAATTATTAATTGAAAAAAAAAAAAAAAATAAAAAGAATTAGAACAAGTAGCTCTTCTTGAACAAACAAATTTTATCATTTTATAATTTTTTTTTTTTACCTTTTAACGATTAAACTTAAACTACCTCAAAAAAGAAACTTAAATTTCGTCAAATTAAATTTACTAATTTTATTATTATTTAGTAAATAATATTATTGTAAATTAATTAATAATAATAAGATTAATTAAAAAATGAGAGAAAAATAATTTTAGTGATATTATTTTTGTGTTAAAAATATATATAGGATAAAGAGTTGAATCATATTTGAAACGATGATTCATGCTGATTAAAGTTATCTCTTTTTGTTGGCACATATATAACACCCTGATCGACAATGATTATTATTATAATGTGTATTATCAATAAAGCTTTAATAATAATGATATCACCCATACATCAGTTTCATAGAATTATTTTTAATCCAAAAATAAACTCAATCCCCCTTTATGTGTCATATCACGAATACTAAAATAATAATAAACTAAAAAAGAAGAAGAAGAGTTAAACTATCATTAAAAAATAAAAACAATACTCATGTTTGCCTAAAAAAATAAATAAACAATTAATTTAATAAACAAACAAATATAATGTATTCATAAAAAATAGTTATAATTATTTTTTAAGACTTTTAAATAAATAGGAATTTTTTTTTGCAAATAATTTTTGTTTTTTTACTTGTTATCTTAATTTTGACATTTTATTTTGACCTATTTAACTTGATAATAATAAAATCAAGTCATGTCCGGTATGATTGTTTATGAAAGCAATATATTAACATATAATAATAATAATTACTAAACAAAACAAACATTGACGATGTCACAATCTGTCAAGTCAGCATGTATCATCTATGCAGAAATCAAAGTTCACTCACAAACTACTCGATATTAATTATAAAAAATTAAAATTTAATTTAAAAAAAAATACCAACATATTAATTAACATATAAATATATTATAATAATTATTTTACAATTAAAAAGTAGACATGGGAAAGTCAAAAAAAAAAAAAAAGAAAGAGAAAGTTAATCTTAAAAAAAAAAGTGTAAAATCGAAATGTAAAATATTTTTACCTGAGATAATGAATTAATCCAGTTGTTTAAATTATTAATTATAAAAAAATATTGGCACAATAATATTGAATAATATTTAGCACAAATCCCGTCCATTCCAGGTCGAGCAAGACAACGAGTTCATGAACACACTGAGTTCAGATAAAACAAGAATTTTTTTAACATAACTTTATATTATTATTATTTATCTTGTTTTTATTTATTTTTTTTTTAATTTTTGTTGCTCAATTTGAGCCTGCCACTTGACACACGCTAACACAAACACAAACACATACACAATATCAAAAAAAATATATAATATTTAAGTTGAATAATAAAGAAATATAATTTAAAAAAATAAAATTAAAAAAAAAAGGTGGATCTAGGAGACAGTTGATTTATTGTCATCGTCACGGGCGTGTCAATGTGTCGTGAGAGAGATAGTTACACACATACACTGTACACATTTAAATAATAAAAAAAAATATATAAAAATTACACACACTTTTGTTGATTAGTTTGTAGATTTGTTGATTGTTTTTTTTTATAAGATACTTTAACACTGTTTAGTCATTTTTTTAAAAAATAATGACAATGATAAAAATGAAGTAAATTTTATGTATATTTGTTTATAAAATTTTAATATGTATATTTTTTATTGGGGATGAGACTATTTGCTTGGTATTGCTGATAACCAAGTAAGAGTAAGAGTCATTTTTTTAATATGTGTATTATTTGTTGACGGTACTTTTTGTGTGTGTAATGTGTATTTATTAACTATTGTTATTGTTGTTATTTTTTGATGTTAAATCAGTTGAGGGGGAATTTACGAATGACAATATATCATCATCAAAGTGATGAGAAATAAATATACACAAGTCACAAAGTGGGGAGAGATTAGTAAAAATTGTGTGTGTGTGGCCATGTTGGATTTTTTTTTTTTTATTGGATATTGCCAACTTGAAGGGGAAAATCGGGTCATTCTGGGGAAAATGGCGGCTGGCGGGAAATTATTTATACCTATTTGAAATAATTAAATATAATTTTTTTTAGATAAAATTAATTTGTTAATTTTAAAATTAAATTGTTTGATTAAAAATTAAAAATGATATTTAGCTAGAATTTTAAAATAGGAAAATTAATTTAATTTTATAAATATAAAGAAGATTTTTATTTATTATTTAAAAATTGGAGTAAATTTTTTTGACGTTTAATTCAAAATGGCGGTGGGTGGCTTGTTTTTATATTTTTTTTTTTTTTGTAAAAAAATATCATCGTCATCTTGGAAATGCATCTTGAAAATTGAAATATAAATAAATAATAAAAAAGAGGTGTATATAATGATTATATTTTTATCCCAAGCTCGCGTAAATTAATTTAATAAAAAAAAAAAGGTTATGTCGTGGTAAATAAAAAACAAGCCAAGAAATATTTGGCCAATTAAAAAAGTGAAAAGCAAAAGAAGAGAAATATAAGAGGGGAAAAATGAAAAATATTTATAATAATTTGAGTGTATAATTATTTTTGGTAAATTAGAAATCGATGGAATTAGTTCATCACAAACAAAAATTACTCCGAAATAATGTAAGTCAAATTAAAATTCAATTAATTAAACAGTTTATTTTTTTTATAAATACATTTTTATTATTTTATACTTTTTTCAAGTCTATTAATTTTTATCTAATCATCAAGGATATCTAGTTTTTATTGACGTGTACATATTTGAGCAATTTGAAAGTCGGTCATTATTAAAAATCATCATTATTTTAAATAATAACAACAACAATATAATTTTATTATTTTTAAAATTAAATATAAAATAATTTTACAGTGATTATATAAATTTATTTAATTATTAATTTGCTTTTTTTTATTTTTAACTAAATAATAATAATAATTTTTTTCATTTCAGACAATTGGATATTTAAATGTAATATTTACTAAATTGTGTTGATGAAAAAAAGTGGATAGAATTGAAGAAAAAATAAAATAGAATTGAAGTAAAAAATAAAATGTTTGTTTATAAAAATCTCGTGACTCGTTTAGTATTCACGAAAATAATAAATTGCTCAAGCATCGATAGATGACTCAACGAATATTTGATAAAGTAAATTTTATAAAAAAATCATACGTTTTTTAAATAGTTTTGATAAAAATGGGACAAGTTAACAGCAGTCATCATGATGATACAAAAACAAAACGTTCGAATTTTAAATCACAGCTAAGTTTAACTAAAATTGGAATAAGAAAATTTAAAAATTCGAAAAATTTATCACATACATTTTCACTTGTTGATGAATCATTAAAGGTAATTAATTTTTATTATCAAAATAAAATTGAAAAAGTGATTATGATTTTTTAAATTTAATTTTCAGGCTCAACAATTGAATATTAATACAGCAACTGAAGAAGAGCTAATGACATTACCAGGAATAAATAGAATATTAGCTGAAAAAATTGTAAATCATCGTAGATTAATTGGACGTTTTTTTAAAATTGAAGATTTAGCATTGGTATCTGGAATTGGAGCTGATAAACTTGAATCAATTAAACCAGAAATATATGTTAGTCAATCAAATGGAAGTGGAATATCATCAAGAACATCAACAAGTTTAGATTCAGTTGGTAATACTGACTCACAAGTTGACATTAATTCAGCAAGTATTTTTGATCTTCAAGTTGTACCTGGTGTTGATCAGGTAATATATTATTATCACAAAAATAAAATATTAATAAATTAACAATTTGTAATAATAATTATATTTATTATAAATTATTATTATTTTCATTTATTTTTTTCGTATCAGAGTAACTATTTTCCAAGAGGAATTTAATACTGTGTTATTTAATTTAAAAATGATGACATCAATAACTATAATTAATAATAAAAAAATTAATCAACTGGTTTAATGGTATTTTTCTATTATTTTTAACAATTTATTTGCATCTTAGTTGCACGTTGCTTTGAAATAATTAATGTAAATTAAAAAAAATACTTAAAACGTTAAAATAATAATTTAAATTTATAAAAATTTGTTTAATAATTTGATTGATTTATTTATTACAGGAATTAGCATCACGAATTGTTGAAAAAAGATTAAAACGTGGATGTTATTATTCAATTGATGAAATTGGTAAATTACGTGGTGTTGGAAAATATCGTTTAGCCATAATAAAGCCACATTTAAAAATAAATGGTTATACAAATGGTACAAATAAAAAATTAACAAATGGTGGTAGTCCATCATCATCATCATTGAGTTATCCACAAGCATCAAGTACACCAAGAACAAATAATATTAAAAAGATAAATCGTGATAAAATACAACCAATTCCAATGAGTGATATTGATGATGATGATAATGTAAATGATGAAGATCATGAAAGTGATAAAATGATTGATTTAAATCCAGGAATAACTGAAAATGAAATATGGGAATTATTGAGTATTGCCAGTCCAAGACCACAGCTGGACAATGATTATATTACAAATTTAACAAATAGAAAATCAATAAGAATAGCAACATGGAATTTAAATAATTTTAATACAGATAAAGCTGAAAATCATGGTGTTATGGAAATAATTTGTCGTACAATATTGGAAAATAGATTATCAATAATAGCACTCCAAGAAATTAAAAGTCAAGATGCACTTGAAAAATTAACAAATGAATTAAATGTACCGAGTATTAAAAAAATATGTGATTGGCGTGAAAATAATAAAAAATGGAAATCAATACATCTTGGTGCTGGTTTAGCTATATTATGGAATTCATGTGAAAAAAAAAATATTATAATTAAAGAACAACCACCAGAGACAACTGTATTTCTTCCGGTACTTGCATCAATTGTATTTCATGTTAATAAAATTGATTTAACAATAATTAATGTACAAATGCATGGTAATGATGATAATAATATTATTGATAGATTTATTGATGCTAAAAATTCAATATTTCTTGGTGATTTTACATTGACAAATGATAAATCAAATATTATATTTAGTGATGTCTTGTGTGAAAGTAATACTGCTGTTGATACTGATAAATATTTTTTTAAAGATAAAATAGTATGGGGTAAAGGAACAAAAAAATTAGTTAATACTGGTAATTTTAAAATTGTTAGAAAAGGATTGAATCATTTGGGAATACCACAAGGGTGGAAATGGGGTGGTCCAGCGTCAAATCATTGTCCAGTTTGGTGTGAAATTTATACTGAACCAAGTGAATAGTTTAATAGCTATTTGAAAATGTTTCAAGGACAAATACCAACTGTGTGTCAAAGTTTCCATTAAATTTTTTAGTTGACTTTATTTGATTTCGACGAGGAAAAAAGGAAATTGTTTTTTCCTATTTTTTTAATGCAATTTTTTTTTATGTTCGCGAGTGTATTATGATGACAAGATGTTTTAATAATTTCCATTAATATTTAATATCCGTGTGATGTGAATGTTACGATTGTTTTTTTTTTTTTTTTTTTTCAATTAAATTGAATTGAATATTAGATATTAGTAATTTAATTTCTCTTTTTTTAAATGTGTTTTTAATTTAAATTATTTTTATTAGATTTACAAAAAAACTTGTCCTTTATTGCAATGTTTATTTAAATTTTTATAAATTAATTATTTTAATAATCTATTTTCCGTGGTGAAAATGGTTTCTCCGATTTTTTTCGATTATCTCTGATTTTCTTCGTACTATGTACTATTTTATATTTGAGTCTAATTAATTTTATTTATCAAAATTAAAATTAATTTTATCAACAAAGTTGATTTAAAAAATTTTAAAAATTGTATCAGTGTGATGTGGAATGTCATGTTTATTATTTAAATAACTGTACTATATTGTAAATTAAAAAAAAGCAATATTTTCATACTGCTAATCCTGTCTATTACTCAAAGAGTTAATTATTCTTTAAATTGTCAATTTTTCCAATGTACTGTAATAATTTAATATGATATTAAGGATTGAAAAAATAAATTTTTTGTGTATAATATTTATAAATATTAATGTTTTCTATTCATTTATCTATTTTTTTATTTTGTTCGTATAAGGCAAGTAATACGTATGATGACTATACACCAATCAGTTTATTCATTAAATTAAATATACATATTGACAACTAGTTATTTCGAAGTTGACAAAATTTACCAACAAAAACTAAAATTAAAAACAAAAATAGCTGATCAATCACTGTCAATCACTATTGCTTTGCTTTTTTTTTAAATATAAAATTTGATTTTGATAAAAAGAAAAATAGATTAATAAAAATATTTAATAAATTAACATATATGAAAATTATATCAAATATTATTATATTAAAATATATTTGTGCTGAGCAATTTTTGTTTTTTATATTATTGTTTTAACAAATTATAAGGTTAAAATTCAATAATGTTTACCACGTGTGTATAGTACCCACGTGGTCAGCATCATTAATCGGGAATTCGAGACAATTCGAGACAATTCGAGAGTTGAGAATCTCAATTTCGGCAATTTCTATTGCTTCTCTATTGCTATATTGATGCTGACCACTGTGCTCCCTGGACCACTGTGTAGTACACACTGGTACACACGTGGTAAACATTTAATTAAAATACAGTGCTCTTGTTTTGACACCATTTGAACTCCCTTAATCTTTTTGTCCTTTTAAATATAATTTATAAAAAAATATTAATATTTTTTTATTATAAGTGAGTTGAAAATGTTGGGTGAATTAGAAGTGGACAAAATCTTTAAAAGAAAATGTAAGAATACAAGTCAAACAAGTTCTACACAGTCATATGAAAAACGTCAAAAGGTTCGTTTTTTATAATATAGTAAATTAAACACTATACATTATTGTATAAATATAAATATATTATTTATTTTTTTTAGATATATCATCAGCATTATGATCATTCTCATGCCAAAAAATTAATATTAATTGACTTTATTAATGATGATTGCCTGAGGGAAATATTTATGTATATTCCAGTATGTGAAAGACCAAAAATTGCACAAGGTATGATAAATAACATATAAATTGTTCGTTTAAACAAAAAAATTATTTAGTAATTGTCATAAATGATATTATATTATAATAAATTTGTAATTAATTTTTTTTTCAGTATGCAAAAACTGGAATAGAGTTGTTCATTCTTATTATTTTAAAGCAAACAAACTGGTACTATCTCATTGGGAATATGATTGTCCTCAAAACTCTTTAGAGAAGTTCAAAACAAATGAGAAAAAATTAAGTTTCTTAAGATCACTCCTTGATAAATATTGCAGTTATTTAACAGAATTAGACTTGGTAGCTTATGATAATTCCAACATAGTGCCTATTGTTAATGAATCTTGTCAAAACCTAGTGAAACTTCGACTGAGATTGAAATATCCTTTTGATAATAATGATTTTGAAAATGCATTTTCACGTATGTCTAAACTAAAAATATTAAAAATTATATTTCAACGTACTCCTAGAATACCTAGTACTTTAATTTTATCATTGAAAAATGTCGCCAATACTTTAAATGAACTCGCTCTGTTTAATCAAAGCGAGGGCACAGTGACATGGAGTCAATTCCCAAACTCATTCTTGGCTGTAAGTTGACCCATTTATATCTATTACAATTGAAAAATCAAAAAATATTATTTTTACTCTTTACATTTAATTATAAATTATTTATTTTACAGATAATTCCGAAACTAAAAGCCTTGAAAAAAATTGAAATTGGTGGTATAAGGATTACCTGCCACATAGCTAAGGCTATTGTTGATGCTAAATTAAATTTTCATGATCATGAGTATATTTGTAAAAAATATTTAGACATTGAGCTTGCGAACATTAAACTCCTTACTTTATGCGAGAATGAGAAACCTACAGATGATATTTTGTATATTATTGCCAATAGCATGAAATTTGTAGAATGTTTAGTTGGAAATTGTTCATCATTAACTGATATTGGCATACAAGCAATTACAAAGATGAAACATTTAAAAGAACTTTATTTAACTGGCAAAAGTAATATTACTTATTCTTCATTGGAATTGCTAAAAGGGCTGCAAACATTGGAACTACCAGAAAGCTATAAAATAACAAACAATATTATTGAAAAAATTCTTGAAAATTCACCATTTATGAAAGCGTTGAAGTTTAAAGATACAAGTATAACTCCTGAATTTATAGAAACAGTAAAGAAAGTATCAAAAAAACGTAGAAGATTATTTAAATTATTTGTTCAATTTTCTAATTGTTGTGTGGGTTACGATAAATTGAAATATTCGGTCGTTACTTGTCTCTGCTGTGTGGAGAGGATCAAAAATGAACTATGTATTATTTAGTTAAATAAAATTTAAAAAAAAAAAAAAAACAAAAGCTAAAAAAAATTAAGTATGTAATAAATATTTCATTTCAGCAAGATAAAAAAAAAAAAATTAAAATGTGTTAGTCAGTTTTTGAATATAATTAGATGACACATGCTGATAATATTATTTTTTTTTTTTATCTTTTATTTAAAAATTTTCTTAAAAAAAAAAAAATTTTTTTTTAGATAAGATAAAAAAATAATAGTAGTATCAGCATGCTTCACGCTATTTATTTCTGATATCTTCCCGTAAAATAAATTTTTTTACTAAATTTTATATAATTTAAATTTAAAAATAGAATAATTTCTATCTTTTTGTTGATCCTGATTCACGTTCAGACAGGGTAAAAATATATTTTTTTTTTTTTATATATTTTTTAATATAAATTGTTAATTTTTCATTAATAAAACGAGTAAATAATGAAAAAAAAAAAAAAAACACAGAATTGAAAAAGTTTTTTTTTTTTTTTTTCTTTTAATCTTTGTAAACTTTTTTTGTACAGTCAATATACAATATTTACATACGATATTCAACACAATTTTATTGTGTGTATACACGCTCTTAGAAAAATATATTAGAAATACTAGAACACTATAATTCTCCATAATAATTTCTATAAAAAAAAAAAGAAAACAAAGAAAAATCGAGTCAAAATCATCATTAGTATCTACTTATGATACCGGCTGAAAAATCACAGCCCCAATCTTCTCCAATTATCCCAGTCAAAAAAATAATAAAATAATAAAGAAATAATAATAATAATAATAATAATGGATATAAATATTTATAAATATGTATAAAAAGATCCTCATGATAATTAAAGTAATTATTAATATTAATTTATGTAAATTGTCATTCATTGGTCACATGTGTTGGTGTATCGCTTTCCATGGGTTCCATTGATGGCATTATTATTTCAGTTTGTGTACTTTCTTTGAGTGCAATTATAATTTTTTCATCACTTGATGATTCACCCTCTGATGAGTTTTCTTGTGTTGAAGTTGCAGCTTCCTAAACACAATAAATTAAAAATATATTAAAATTATTTCTTAATTAATTTTTAATACAATAAATACTTACAGCACTTCTTATTTTAGTATGTGTTTTAATGTGTTTTGTAAGATGATCTGATCTCATGAATTTTTTAGTACATTCAGGACATGAAAATCTTTTTTCACCAGTATGAGTTCTTCTGTGTCTTTGTAATTCATCTGATCTTGTAAATTTTTTACCACAAAAAATCCAACTACATACAAATGGACGTTCACCAGTATGCCATCTTAAATGTGCTCTTAAATGGCTTGTTTTACCATAAACTTTATTACAACCAGGTATATGACAAATATGTTGTCTTTTATGTGTCATATCTCTTGTTCTTTCACCATCACTACAATTTGGACAATTACATGCAACTCTACGTCTGTGTTGTTTTGTTTCACCTTCATTTGTAACAATACTTGGTGTTGGTGTTATTGTACGTGGTAATTGTTGCTGCTGTTGTTGCTGTTGTTGTTGCTGTAATTGTGGTGATTGTACTTGTGGTTGTTGTGCTTGTTGTGTTGTAATAGCACCATTTGATTGTATTGTTTGTAATATTTGCCATTTTGGTGGATCAGATGAATCAATTGTTGTTAATTGTGCACCATTTGTTGTTGTTTGTATACCTTGTACTGTTGGTTGTAATGCACTTGCTGGTATAACTTGTACATTACCAAGACCAGCTAAATTTTGTATTGGTATTGATTGTAAAAAACCATTTGGTCCACCAATACCTGGTTGTAATTGCATTATGCTACCATTACCAACATTTAAACTTCTCATCATTTGTCCTTGTTGTGCTGCAGTTAAGTTTGTCAGTGCTGATGCTGATATCAATGTTAATTGTTGTCCTCCTGCACCAGTTATTGTTATTGGTTGCATTGCCTGCTGTTGTTGTTGCTGTTGCTGCTGTTGTTGTTGTTGCTGTTGTTGAGTTGCTGCTGGTATATGTATTACTTGTCCATTTGTTAATTGACTTGCATCAATACTTGTAAATTTAATATCACCATTATCAACACTACCGTCATTTGGTCTTGTTAATGTTGATAATTCAATTTTTTGTCCATCTTTTGTTGTTATTACATTTGTATTTGTACTTGTTGCTCTACCAATTGGACCAATACCAACAACTTGAACGTTATTTGGTGGCCAAGCTGTACTTGATGCTGGTGCTGATACTGCAGCTTGAGCTTGGACTTGTTGTTGGGCTTGTTGCTGCTGCTGTTGTTGGGCTTGTTGTTGCTGTTGTTGAGCTGCTGCTTGTTGTTGTTGTTGAATTACTTGTTGTACAACTTGTTGTACTTGTTGTTGTTGAGCTTGGGTTTGTTGTTGTTGAACTGTTTGAACAACTTGATGCTGTGTTTGATGTTGAGCTTGTTGAGCAACTTGATGTTCAAGTTTAAATGGTTGACCCTTTTAAATTAATTTATTATTAATACTTGTTCTCTTTTTTTATTTTTAAAAATTAAATTATATTTTTAATTTCAAATTTACCTGAAGACTTTGTAAACCTTGAAGACCTTGTGGTAAATTTGCAATTTGAACTTGTTGTATTTGTCCATTTGGTGTTATAATTTGTGCCATTTGTGGAATTTGCTATGTAAAAAAAATATTGTTATATAAAATTAAATAATCAATTTTTTTTAATTTTAATTTTTCAAATGTTACCTGAGTTATTTGAGGCATCATTTGTGGTCCCATACCAAATACATTTGACAATGCTTGAATTGGAAAATGAACAGTTTGATAAATAGTTTGTCCATTATTTGTTGAAACTGGTACTTGAACTGGTACTGTTTGTTGTACATGTTGCATTGGAAATTGTAGAGGTCTAACTTGTACACTTTGACCTGTAACATCAACGGTTGCCTTGGAATCTGACCGTTCGTAATCGCAAGGCAGGATATTTGGTTAGTGGAAAAAAGCAGTGTGTGAAAAAATTAGTAGGATACGATTCTAAAATTCCATTATAAATAAAATAAATAAATTCCAAATTAATATAATTTTTTTTTATAGGAGATTAACAAAAACAAATAGAGATGAATGAAAAATAAAGCGTGGTTGGGAAAAAAGCAGCTGTGTTAAGACTTAAAAGTAATTTAAAAAAAAAAAAAAACACAAACCAAACAAACCTGTAGGTAGCTGTACTGTTTGTCCACCAATATTTTGTATAATTGATGTTGGAAATACATTTGGTGTTCTTATTAAACTAACTGGCTGTGGTGTAATTATTTGTCCATTGGCAAGTTGTACTTGTTGTGATGCTAATTGTACTTGTTGTCCATTTGCTGTTGTAAATTGCATTGCTGTTTGATGATGTCCACCAGCACCAGACATTGCTGATGATGGTATAAATAATGCCTCTTGTCCATCAATATTAACTGTTTGCATTGGCAATGGTACACTATAACTCAATTGCTGTTGTTGTTGTTGTTGCTGCTGTGCCTGTTGTTGTTGACCTTGTTGTTGTACTTGTCCATGTTGATTATTTTGTTGAGCTTGTTGGGCTTGTTGTTGTTGATGTTGTTGTATTGCTTGAGCCTGGCTTGCAGTCAATTGTGTACCCTAAATTATATACAAACAAATTAATTAATATAAATATATATAAAATAGTAAAATAAATAATTATTTACTTGATTATTAACCTGTAAAAATTGTTGTGGCAGTGCTTGAACTGAAATAGTTTGTGTCCTTTGTTGATCATGCTGCTGTTGTTGTGTTGCCATTGGCAATTGATAATTTTGTAATTGTTGAAGTGTAATAACATGCGGTTGTCCATGCTGTTGTTGTACATTTTGTTCATGTTGTTGTTGCTGTTGTTGTTGTTGCTGCTGTTGCTGCTGCTGTTGTTGTTGTTGTTGTAATTGTTGCAATACATTTGCATTTAAAAAACGTATTTGTGGTTGTGGTTGTATTTGTTGCTCCAACTGCTGTTGTTGTTGTTGTTGTTGTTGTTGTTGTTCTTGATTTTCTTGTGGTTGAGACGCCAGAGGGTCTTGCTCCTCTTCATTTCCCTCTGACTAATCATCAAAAAAATAAATCACATTTTATTATCATAAACAAACATCCTCACAACACATAACAAAAAAATAAATACACAAATATTTTTTTAAACTTTCTAGTTCTTACCAAAGTTCTTACATTCATTTTATCAAATTTATAAAAAATTTATTAAATCCAAATTTTTATTAATAATATAAATTTATTATTACACTTTATTATTATATTTTTAACCACTTAAAAATTTAATTCACCCCGAAATAAAATCATGTCGCTGCCACCACCCAAATCGACCACCCACAAAACTCCAATCCCAATAAAAAAAAAAATACTCAAAACAAAAAAATATTATCAATAAAAATGTAAAGAAAAAAAAAAAAAAAACAACGACAACAACCACTGAAACCCTTTCCCCACTTAAAAAATAAAAAGCTCAATAATACAGTTAAAAAAAATAAAAAATAATTTAAAAAAAAAAAAATAGCTCAATAATAACAACCACCAATTAAAAAAAAAAAAAAATATTGATAAAAAGAAAAACTATTTTTGTGATAAGAAAAAAATGAAAAAAAAAAAAAAAAGAAAAAACTATTTTTCCAAGAAAATAAAAAATAATCGCGGTTTTTTTTTTTTATCAGTTGTAAAATATCCACGTGCAAAAGGGGTGTTGTTGTTGCTGAAGATATTTGCAATCGTGGTGGTAAAGACGATGGTATGACAACGACAAAAGAAGGCCCTCCTCGTAACAACCCAATACGAGGACCGCCTCCCTACGCCCCTGTTGTTCGTGTGATAATTTTGTTCACCCGGCCCCACCCGGTCCTTGATTATTACTATATTTTTTATCAACAATTTTAATGAAAAAAAAAACCACACATAGTAAAATAAAAATAGTAAAAAAAATATATCATAAATATATTTATTTGTATTATTTTTTAAGGGATGAAATAATTGTTAAAATAGTAAAAATATATTTTGATATTATTTGTTGATTGGATAATATTGTAAAATGATGTGCGCAAAACGCGAAACGCCAACGTCAATGAGGGTCTATACTTAATCCAACGCCACACCCGCCCACTCGACCTCCAACAATATTCACAATCTAAAATTTCTTGGGTTGCTTAAACTGTACCATCCATGGAATTTGATATAACATCAAGACCAAGAAAGAGAGTTAGATTGGAGCATTGGAATAACGCGGAAAGCCTCAAACTCAGCCTCCACCCACTTTTCAATTTTGACTCCACCTAACATACCATCATACACGTGCTACCCCTATTGTTTTTATTTTTTTTAAATCATACAATTCATTACCTGACTACTTGTTTCAATTTTAATCAACAACAACCAACAATTATCATCATCATCATCATCATCATAAACATATGTTACTCATATTTTTATTTAAATCCAGATGTTTTTTTTTCAACGTACCTTGACCGTTGTCATTATGCCTCAAGCTGCTATCTTTTTGTCACAAAAAATATATTTTTATTATTTATTATCTTCAAATAATAATTATTATTATTTTCATATCTATTTTATACTAATGACACTTTTTAAAAAATCATAGTTCACAAAACACAAAATCGATAAAAAAAAAAAAAAAAAAACTAGCACCGCACAATATTGTTGATAAATAATAATAAAAAAATTTGCAAATAAAAAAAAAAAAAAATATATATTTTGGAGTATTTTTGGGTTGAGGTAGTTGGGCGGTGGGAGTTTATGGTTGACAGATGTATAGTGGGGGATAAAAAGAGGGGTTGGTGTATGGGGGAGTGTAAAAACGAGAGAAACCTAAAAACAATACTTCAACACGCGGTTGTGTGTGAATTTTATATAAAAAATATATATATATTAACACTATCATACACACATTCGCAATACCCCTTAGTTTCTTGTTGACGCGAACCGAGGAATTTCGATTTTTTTTTTTTCCTTTATCAGTTAAATAAATCCAGGGTTTATTGTCGTCCTGCTCGGCGGAGATCAGCGGAGATGGAGATGGAGGTGGATGTTGAACCTTGCAAGTATGATGTTGTTGAGGACGCCTAGATTTCTATTGCGCACGAGTTAAATGATAATAATAATAATAATTAACTATTATTATTGTTAAGGGGAAAAAAAAATAGACGCTTTGGCCATGAGGCGAGGCGATGGCAAACTGGCGGCTTGGGCAAATATGTTAATGCTGCCGCCTGTCGATTTTTTTTCTCGCTTTTATTTAATCTTTTTCACTTGCACTTGTGGATTTATATAATACCGCTTGCTTTGTAAAACGAGGATGGAAATACTGGGAGGTTTGACAGTGGGGATCACGGTGAACGTTGGATTGGTCGGTGGGGGAAAGGCGAGCTCAGCGAGCTTGCTGTAATGCACAGGGGCGTACGGATGATACGCCCGGGGGGGCTACCAGACGCCCACCCTAATTTTATTAGAAATTTTTAATACATGACCTTGGACAATTTCATAGATAACAAGATTTTTAAAAAAATACATTTTTCGTTTCATTGATATTTTGGTAGATAGAAATTATTGTAATTTTTTAAAATTTTTTAATAATTTTTTGAGAATTATTTTTCATTTTTTTAAATTATTATTTGGGGTTTAATTGTTAAGGGGGACATTCGAATACTGTTGAGAGGTTTCGAATGAATTTTATTTCAAGTACGATGGGGGATGATTTTTTTTTTTTTTTTTCGTTATTATTATTTTTTTTTTTAGTGAAACACAACTGCATATTTTTATGGGGAGGAGTCGTATGTCAGCCGCCCCCTTGAATTAAAAAAAAAAAAAAAAATAAACATTTTGATATTAAAAAAAAAAATGTTTGATTAAAAAATTGTATTTTTTTTTTGAAAATTATTTTAACATGTATGGTTTTATTTACAGGGGATTTGTTGTTTTTTTTTATGGGGGTGATTTATTGCTGAAGGGGGTCAACTGAAATGTAAGGTATTATTTTTTTAAGTTGTAAAAAATATATACCTGGTATGGGGGTTCATTCAAAGCATAAAATTTTATTTTTAAATTCAACTGAGTGAATTTTATTTTGGAAAATCTATTGAAAATTTTCTTGGAAAAATTAACTTTCACTTTCAATTTCGAAGAAAATTATAAATTTCTTTTTCTATAAATATTTTAAAATTATTTCTATTAATTTGTAGTTGAATACTTGATAGAGTTATAATTTAATCTTTATTTAATGCGAATAAATTATTAATTAAGACATAGGTAATTAATTTATAATTATTGTGACACCATAATGTGGCTGATGACAATATACGTATATGTACACAAATTAATAAATTTTTCTATTATTTTATATTTTTTTTTCGTTTGAGTTTATTTAAAAAAAAAAAAAAAGAAAAACACTTTGTGATGATGCTTTTTTTTTTTTGCAAATAATTAAATTATTTACTCGTATTTTAATAATTAATTAATCTATTAACAATTATGATAAATTAACGCTCTAATAATCCCTGGTTTGTTTCGTTTTAATCAAAAGTGTTTTTTTTTTTTTTATTTATTTATTTTGTGTTTGTTAACATCAATTTTTTATTTTTCAAAATTGGCTAAATGCCAAAAATATCAATGCATTAAAAAGCAGAGTATTTTTATCGGTCGCACCTGTTGACTAGTATCATTTTATTGTTGTTTTTTTTTTTTTACATCAACAACGTGCTTTGCAAAATGGAAATAAGACCCCCCAAATAAATTAATCCCTACAAGCTGAATGATAGCGTGAAAACATTTTTCGCAGAAAAAAAAAAACGTGAAGAGAGGCGATTTATTATTTTTTTTTTTGTTTGATTTGTTTGTTTTTTTTATAATTATTTTTAAAATAGTCTATGTTGTTGGATTATTTAAAGACCACCACCTGATCTTTCAACAGTAATTTTCTTTTTTAATACATCTTTTTCATGCTGTGCTTCCTCCATTTCTGCCATCCTTGCAAATCTTGAATAAGCAACGTGGCCGGATTTAATTGCAGACATCATCTAAAAATTATAATACAATAATTAATTAATCATTCAACATTATGTTATTTTAAACAATACATTAAGTGACATTTAACTGCAACATTCAGGATTTTTTGTTTGTATTTTTAAGTAAAATATTTTGCTAAAATAATATCATGCAAAGGCAGTTTAATTATTAATAACGACACAAGACGGTTTTGTTGATTTGGAACGAGCAAAAACCAGAAGGTAGACGGGTTAAATAATTAAAAATAATAATTATATTCTAACACTACTAATATATCTAATTGAAAAAATTAATTGCAGTATTTTTAGAAGATTAAAATTGAGTAAATTTATGTGATAATAATTAATGTAATTTAATTTTTGTTTTCTTAAAAAAAAAAAAATTGTAATGTGCTTTGTTTTGTTGTTTGATAAAAATGTGAATTAAAAGAATATATATTTTTTAAATAAACAAGCAAATAGATAACGTATTGATTAACAAAAAAAAAATTGAAAAAAAAAAAAAATTCAAATTTTAACACCGACAGACCTGAAGGTATTCGTCCAGCTCGACTTGACCGTTCATATTTGTGTCGATTTCGCGTAGTATTTCGTGTAACTCTTCACCTGGTACATCTTTATCACCAAACAGCTATATTTACCGAGAATAAAAATAGAAAAAAAAAAAAATATATTAATAATTTGAATGATAATTAATTACCTGAAGATAATCTTGAAGTTCCATTTGACCATTGTAGCTCAAATCAATTTCACTGAGTAATAAATGCATTTCATTTTCATGCAAATGAATTCCTAGTGACTAAATTTTAATTGTTTAGTAAATAATAAATTTTTTTTTTTCATAAATAATAATTAATTTATAAATAAATAATTAAATTTTATAAAAAAAAATTGTGTCTAAATAAATAATAAATAAATAAAAATAAAATTTAAATGAAAAATAATAAAATTGATTCTCTCCTTGAATAATTACTAGACTATAAAATTATTTTTAAATTAAAAAAAAAAAAGTTATTAATTATTGAAATGAAAAATAATACCTTAAGTCCACGACGAATGTCATTGATTGATACATATCCTTTACGATCTTTATCAATAATTTGGAAACGTTTAATGTACAATTGAATTTCATCTTTAGTAAGATTAATTGGTATTTTATCTCGTGATGCACGATTAACCATTTGTCCCATTTCATTTGCCAAGAAATCACTAGCTTCTTTGTGTTGTTTTTTTTTTTCAGCTTCAGACCATTTTAATTCTTCTGCCATAATATCAATAATACCAGGAAGTGCTTCATTTGCTGCTTGTACATTTAAAAATGCTAAACGTAATCTTCTTGCAATCATATCAATAGCTGTTCTTGCATATTCTCGACAACCATAACGAATCTAATTTTAAAAATAAAAATTAATAACACTTAAATTTAAATAAAAAAAAAAAACAATAAAAAATTGTTAATTTACCTCAGCATCAATGTATGGAAATTCAGGATGTATTTTTTTACCAATAATTGGCCATCTTTTACCAGTAAGTGCAGCCATTTTAGCAACAGCAAATGCTCTGTCACCATAACTTTTAGCTAAATGTTGTGCAACTTCACATTCAAGACCAAAATCTTGTACAAGTCTAATATACATTGTTGGACTCCAACCATGTGCACCCTCAAGTAACATACCATCTGTTTGACATGTTGTTGATGGCTCTAAATTACATGATTTAATTGCAGCATCAACAGCTTCTTCAGCCATTGCTCTATATGTTGTCCATTTACCACCAGCAATTGTAACTAAATTTGTTGGACTAACATGTACAATATGATTACGTGCCAATGATTGTGTATTTGGTTTATTTGGATCAGATACAAGTGGTCTAATACCACTCCATGCTGATAATACATCACCACGACGTACTTCAACATCTGGATTAAGATAATTTTTAACTTCTTGTAATATAAACATTATTTCATCTTCAGTTGGACGGGGATTATGAGTTATTTCACATGGTAAATCAGTTGTACCAGCAATTGTTTGTTTTTGCCATGGTAAGAAAAATATAACACGTCCATCAGATGTTGCTGGATCAAGTAAACCCATTTGATCTGGACTATAATAACCAGGTAATACAATATGTACACCTGATGATGGACAACATATTTCTGGTACATTTTGATCATCCATTTTACGTATTGTATCAGTAAATGGTCCAGTTGCATTTATTATTGATTTTGCTTTAACATCCCATTCTTCACCAGTTAATTCATCACGTACATGAGCACCAGTTAATATTAATTTACCATCACGATCACGTCCTTTTAATAAATTTACAACTTTAACATGATTTACAACTGTTGCACCAAGACGTGATGCTGATAATGCAACTGCCAAATTCATTCTTGCATCGTCTTGTTGACCTTTATTTATTAAAAAAAAAATTTTATTATTATATAATGTATTATTATTATTTTGTAAATTATATTATGAGCTGTTGTTGTTGTTTTTGTTAACTTACCATCATAGTAAACAATTGCACCAGTTAATTTATCACCTTTTAACATGGGAAATAATTCAAGTGCATTTGATTTACTCAAATAGTAAGATGATTTTACAGTTTTACTTCCAGCAACAAGATCGTACATTTTTATTCCAAACCAGTAGTATGGTATTTGCCACCATCTAAATAAAAATACATATATAAATTAATTTTTTTTTAAATGTAATTTATACTTGTATTATTCTAGATTATACATACGTGTAAACTGGAAGCATAATTGGTAATGGATGTGCTAAATGTGGAGCACTGTAAAGCATTGATGCACGTTCATGAAGTGCCTCTTTAACCATTCTATATTGTTCAATGTCAGCTTGCATAATGGCTTTTTGAAGATAACGTACACCACCATGAATTAATTTTGTACTTCTTGATGATGTACCAGATGCAAAATCATCACTTTCAATTAATGCAGTTTTTAAACCTCTTGTTGCTGCATCTAAAGCACATCCTGAACCTGTTGCACCACCTCCAATAATTAAAACATCATATTCATCTTGTGTTTTTAATGATTTAACTTGATCTTCACGTGTTGGAAGTGGTCTTTTAACTGGCTTATGAGCAACATGTGCTTTAACCTTTTTAAAAATATATATCAACAATTAATATTTATATTAATTAATTAATTAATCAATAATAATAAACTTACTGTTGAATCTGACATTAAAAAATATGTTGATAATGCACCAGCTCCAACAGCACTTGCACCAGCCGTAAGCAATCTCAGTGATGCCATGATAATGAACTTGGATCAATGATGAATCGTATTTATCTAAAAAAAAAAAAGTGATTAATAAATCAAAGATATTTAAACACGTGAACAAATAAAATATCAACACATTAGTCTTATCAATAGTAAAAAAAAAAAACGTGATATTGGAATTTTTCGAGTGACTCAACTCGTGGTACTCATTTCTCATCCTCATCATGATGATTATGCAATACACTCACACAATAATCATCATCTCACACTCAATAAGGAATTTATTGAGTTGCAATTTATTGACAATTAACACCTGCCAACAGATGCAACAGTGTCACTAATTATATTATTATTATTTTTTTTATTTATTTTTCAATTGTAGTCCTATGATTGACCAATTGTTTATTTTTTTTTTCAACATAATATGCGACGTTTTTTAAAAATTTATTTATCACTCCAATATTGTCGTTGAAAAATAAATATAAAAAAAAAAATTTATCGATAATAAATAATAAATAATATTGTTTATTTAAAAAAAATAATTAATTTATTTTTTTTTTTTTATTTAACTATCAAGCGAACTTTGTAATAAAGATAATAATTTTGTAAAAATTATATAAATATATATATTGTTTTTTAAAAAAAATAATTCCATTTATAAAAAAAATTTAATTATTTATATTTAGCAGTAATAACCGGTGTAAATATAAAATTTAATTTTGTTATTTAAAAAAAAAAATTAGTATTACATTGTGATGCATTTATGGACCTTGAAAAAAATTTTTTTAAAGCACGTGGAATTACGTAATTTAGTATTGTAAAGTCTGACTTTTTTTTTAACATTATACCTACATATTTAATTTTTTTTATTTATTCAAAACATTCCACAATCACACACCCAGTTTGACAAAAGTTCCCAATATATCTCAAGAGCTGTCCCAGTTCCTGGGAGAAAAATAAAAACTATTTTTTGATTTTCCATTTTTATCTTCTCGAAATACAATAAAAAAAACTATTTTTTTTTTTTTTTTAAATACAATATATATTCTACAATAAATAATAGCTATTTTTTATGAAAAAAAAAAAAATTAAATAAATAAATTAACTACTTGAACAAATTGATTAAGTAAAATTGATTAAAAAAATTTTCCGGTTATTTTTCTGGGAATTATAATGAATGCCTCTTGAAATAATAATAATAGTTTTATTATTATTATTATTTCAAGGTGAATAATTGATTCTATTTGTTTTTAATAATTTATTTATTTTAGGAAATGACTAGATGATTATTATTATCGTTAACACGTGCTAAATTGATTAATAATTTAAAAAATAAAATATTCCTGGCATAATTATTAAACAACTAATTGCAGACAATATAAAAATAAAAAAAAATGATTAAATAAAATAGTTAATTACATCATTGTATTATAAAAGTTAAAAATGAACACTCAAGATTGTTGCCAAATATAAAATAGCCATCAAATGTCAGGTGGATAAGTAGATATAGGTACAATACCCTGGCCTCGTGATACACTGACACTAATTTTTATGCAACCTTCAAAAACAATGGTTACGACTTGATGTAATTATTTTTTAAAACTTTTTTATATCCTTTATCAAACTACTATAATAAATTGACAAAAAAAAATTATCCTTTAATTGTAAAAAATTAAGAAAAAAAAATAATTAAAAAAAAATATTAATTTCTAAACTTGACACTCACAAATGTCTGATATTTAAACAAATGAAATTATTTAAAAATATTATTATTATTAACAAATACACCCCTTTATTAAACTCGAATTGATCCAACCTTTTTTTTTATTATTATTATATTTTTTTCACGTTTTCCTGGTGTGTCAGTGTGCACGCATCAAACACGATTTTTTATAATTTTTTTTTTGTTAAAAAAAACAACTCACATTGAACACTTGACAATAAATTTTTTATAGATATAAAACTTGAATAATAATGTATTAATAAATGCTAACCAAATTATTGTGATGAAAAAAAATGTGTATTATTTTCTCCTGGTGATGATTGACCCGGGAGTTCGAACGATGGCTGCGGCCTCGTCAAGCGGCGCAGCGACTGTGATGTTGTCTCGCGCCGATTTGTCTCTTAAAAAAATTATTAAAAAAAAAAAAAATAAGAGGTTATTCAGCCAGCTGAGTCTAGGGATTTTTATGTTCCAATATCTGCTTCATATGTTCAAAATTCAAATACCCCTCTTCTCAAAGTAGATTGAAGTAGATATTTTCGAAATTAAAAAAAATTTTTTTAATTATTTAAAATAGCCTTGTCATTGTCAAGTTAATTACTCGAAATAATCAACTAAATGACAAATAATCGTCAAATTAAAAATCATAAAAAAACACAAATTAATATATAAAAAAAAAAAGAAATGATATTTAAATAAATAATGTACACAAATTAATTTAAATCTAATAATTATTTTTCATTTTTTTTTTTTTTTTTTAAACCTTACTTGACAATATTCTTATCAATTAAATCGTAAAACATAGATATTTATGTTTTTAATTTTAATTCTTAACAATTGTATTTTGTAAAAATTTTTAAATAAAAATTTACAGCAAAAGAAAAAAAAAAAAATGATCTATATTTTAATCACAAAATTTGATAAAGAAAATATATAAAACCAAAAGAAAAAAAAAAAAAAAAAATCAAATTTTTTTCTTTTAAAGTTTATATTATTATTATTTTTTTATCTCCTTGATTGATTTATTTTTTTTTTTATTACTTATATATATATTTTTTTCATTTTAATTATTTTTTAAAAATTAAAATTCACCAAACAATTTTACCAGTGACAATTTGTTGTTGTCCTTATTGGTTATTTAAATTTATTTCATGTTTAATTTCACTGGTTAAGCAACGTAAGTATACATTTTTCTGTGAAAAAAAAAAAAATCAAATTAATCAGGTAAATTAATTGTCAATTATCAATTGAAAAATTAAAAATATTTACCTGTCTTCTGGCGTTCTTGCCAAATATTCACGTTCTATTAAACCTTCGATTCTTTTTTTAATTATCATTGGTGATGGTAAAAATCTAACACGTAATTGTGTTGTTACTTCTGACACAAGAACATTGTGCTAAAAAATAATAATAACAAGACCATTAATTAATAAACAATCAATAAATTATAAAAATAAAATTCGATAAAAAAAAAAACAACAAAAAAACTTACAGGCATTCGTTTTCTTGCTTTCATTATTCTGACAATAGCTGCTTCAATTTCATGTTTACGATCTTCATCAACTTTATTACGTGTTTCTTTTCTTTCTGGTTCAGATTCACCTTTAGCAGCAACTGTTTGTATTTTAACACGATGTAATTTACTAGTAAAACTGTCATTAATTGTAAATAAATGTGTTGGTTCAATTTCTTTGGTTCTTGGCTGTTTTAATAATATTCTTTGTGCAGCTTTTCCCATTGCTAATGATTGTAATGCTCTAACAAGATCTCTTTCTGGTATATCTGTTTCACTTTGAATTTCTTCATATGTTAATTTATCACGATTATTAAACAGCATTAATACACACATTTGATAAGTTGATACTTGAATTATGTGTTTTCTTATATTTGAATTACAATTAACACGTTGTTGATTAATACTACTTCCACTTGGACAACTTGAATTACTTATTGAACTTGTTGATGATGGTGTTTCAAAACTATTATTACTACTACTACCAGCACCACCACTACCACTTACAGCTAGACCTACACCACTACTACAATTTATATCATCTTTTTTTTGTCCTCCATGAAATACAGCATTTAAATCAGCTGATCCAAGTTGTGGTTGTAATGTCAATTGTCTACCACTATGTTTTGCAAGATAAAAACGACGAAAACAATCAAATGCCTCACGTGCTGATGATGGCATACTACATTTTGGTGTTGCTGATTGAGTTGGCCAAAAACCAGTTGTCAATACACGTACACTCAAATCAACACCACGTAAATTTATCTAGATAAAAAATTTATATACATATCATTTAGATATTTTATTTAACAATTTAATTTTATTTTAAACTACTTACACCTGATGCCATAACGTGATCTTTAAATTCATCCATTGTTGTATTGCTGACTGTAATATCCTTAAACATTCCTTCGAGTTTTGATGTAAATTGACATCCACATTCAGTCTGAAAAATATTTTCATTATAAATACACAAGCATTAATAAATAAACAAATTGTTTTTTTTGTTTTTCTAAGAATTTTTATATCCAGAAATATTTGATGAATAAGGCAAACGAGGTAAATTATTATGATCTATTAAACTGCCAGTTTTATTATCATCAAGTGAAAATTCTTCAATTATTTTTAAATGGCCAAATTTTTTTAATTCAATTAGCAAATCCAAATTGAGGGTGAATGTATCTTGATAATTATTCTGCAGGTGAGATTAATAAACTACCAATATTTTTAGCTTTTTAAATATGTTATTTGATTAGATGAATTGTTTAAAAATTACCTTAAGTTTTGATATCATATTTTTTTCACTGTCATCAGATACTGATTTATTTAACAGCAAACGTTTTGCCAAATGTTGTTTATAATAACGTTCAAATACATCTTTCTCTTGTAAAAATCTAAAGAGTACCATTGTCTTGTCGAGAATTCCTTCAATTTCTTGTTCAGTCATCTGTAAAAAATTAGAAGAGAGTAATAAAATTGAATTGAGTGATTTTTTTTTAATTAAAAACTTACTCCTTTGACTCCTTTTTTTAATTTATCATCAATAAATAATGAAAGATACTCTGGACTTTTTGTATTTAAATTAAGAAAATATTCAAAATCTGATACAATCATTTGTTTAAATAATTTATCATTATTAAATGAATGATGAAGAAAATGATCGAAACGTTCTTTCAAGTCAAGTAAATTTTGTACAAAATGTACAGCATTTGATGATGCATCTTGATTTTCTTGTACCATTGATTTTCCTTGTTCTCTTAAGAAACTTGACACACAATCACAAACTGTTTTTAGACCTTCATTGACACGTGAAAATAGCTTATACATACAGCCAAGATCATCTGTTTTTTGATGTTTTAACATATGAACAACACCACTATTTTCCATCTACAAAAAAAATAGTAAAAGTTGTTTTAATATTTAAATTAAAACATCACAATACTTTTAATCAAAAAAAATAATTTATTATTTACCTCAACAATTGTTTTCATGTGAACTTTAATAAGTTCCTCTTCAACAACTTCAACAATTCTTGATTCAGTTGATTCATCAAGATAATGTTTAGCTCTTTCAGATTCTTCAGAAATTCTTGCCTCAACTTTTTTAATATAAACTGATGCACTATTTTCAGCTAAAAATTTTTGTGATTCCATCTAAATAAAATACATAAATTAATTAATATTTAACATAGTAAATATATTACATATTGATAACACACATACCCGATAAAATTCAGCACTTTGTTGTAAAAATGGTCTTTCAAAATCTTCTTCATAAACTAATCGACAATTTATACCCAAACGCATCAACATTTGACAGGCATTTTTAATAGCCATACGATCAACAACTTCACCTCTTCTTTCACGTGATACCATACCCAATAATGTTTCACGTAGATGATCTCTAACACAACCATATCGAACAACCTTAAAATAAAAAAGCAAAATGAACCAAAAAATTTATAAATCAATGAACAACAAAGTCATCAAATTAAACACTCAAAAAAACTATTTAAAAAATTGGAATAAATTATAAACAATCCATATTGAATATAAATTTATAATTATTAAAAATTAATTTTAATTTTAACATTTATTTTATTGCTAAAATTAATTTTATTTTGCTTTTATTTTTAGAGCTTTCGAGTGATTTTTCTTTTGAGAGATAAATAGAGTTAAACTTACTTGATCACGAAATATAATTAGTCCAAGATTATAAACATTATCAACACTATTTTGTTGTACATAAACACGATCCATATACATCAGAATATCTCTAATCATAGTCATTGATGTTGTGTGATCATTCCATGCTTGATTAAGTGTTTGTAAAAAATTATTATGCAATGAATCAAGTACATCTTCACGTACTTTATTTTCTAAATGTTGAGTTACAACTTCTTTAAGACCAGTGTATAATCTTTCACCATATTTATGCAATACCATGGTATATGCATTACGATATAGTTCCTCAAAACTGAGTCCAGAATTATTTTTTTTTTGGATTTCTTGAATTGCATTTTTAAGCAGGCTCCAAATGTTTTCAACGTACTTTTCATCAACAGTTGTCTGTATATAAATAAAACACAATTAATATACAATTTTATCAACAATAAATTATTAATTAAGCATTAAATTAATTTAGAGAAATAGAAAGTAATAATCTGTCTTACAAGACGAGGTATAACAAGTGGACTTTTTGTAACTGTTTCTTGTAATTTTTGTTGATCATATGATGTTAATTGACATTTATTTATTTGATCCATTATTATTTATAAATTGATATTCAAATATTTTATTATTTAATAATTTATTAATAAACATTTTTAACCACAAAAAAAAAACAGATAAATAAATGTCAAAAACTTTATTGTTTTTTTTTTCTTTTTTAAATAATTTGTTTTGTTTGTTTCATTTTTATAAGAATTTAAAAAATTTATATGATTAATTTTGATAACAAAAAATTTAATACAGCAATTACAATTCCAAAATAATAATAATTTTTTTTTTTTATAAATTATTATTGCTACTATAGCAACAAACTTCAAAAGGAGAGAAAAAAAAAAAAAAAAGAGAAACTGTCATGATGCGAATAAACACTGTTAAATAATGTCAAAACAAATAACCTTAAAATAATATTAAACTTATTATTAATAAATATAAATAAACAAACTCACTGGAAAAGCACGTATCCGCATTTTGCTTTCCTTTTTAGGAAGAGCACCGCTTTTCATCATTTCAATATTTCGCTTAATAGTGCTTGTTTTTTATCAACAAATATATATGAAAAACTTATTTAAAAAATTATAAATAAACACCTCTCTCTGTCAACCAACTAAACTAGAAAAAAAAATAGAAAATAAAATAACATAAACATGAAAATTATAAATAAATAAAAACAAAAAAAATATTATACCCAGATGATTGATAATCTGTCAGCCTGAAACATAAAAAAATATATATAAACCTGCTAAATAATGCATTAAAAATATACACACACAAAGGGATTGAAACAAAAAAAAATAATTAGAAAAAAAAAATACCTGATAAATAATAATAAAGCTGTGACTTGTGAACAATGACAATGAAAATAGATAAACAAATGAAAAGAGGTCAAACAATTATTAAAAAAAATAAAAATAAAAATATTTGGACATGTTTATGATGATGATGTTGATGACGAAGATGATGATGATGATGTTGAAAAGTGCACAAGTGTATGTGTGTACATGAGACAGTAAAAAGTTGATGAAAAAAAAAAACAATGAAATGAGAGTAGTAATAATGGTACCTTAATTATTTTTGTCAATAATAGTATGATTTTTGTAATGATTTAAAACTTACCGTATGATAATGATAATTTACAGGATGATAGTATTTTAATAACACACACGGTATATTTATCAAGTAATATTGTTTGATTACGATGATACATAGGACATGTTGGGAAAAATAAAAAAATCATGTGTCTAACAGAGCAAGGGGAAAAGCAGGGACAAGTTTTGTTGAATTGATATTGAATGAGAGAGAGAGGAAAGAGAGAGCAGAGAGAGAGAAATTGAAAGGGTCAGTTTAACACTAAAACAATGTGTGTATATGTGTTTTATATGAACGTCAAGCGCGTCAAGATTTTTTTAGCAATTTTTATTTTTTAGCAAACTGGGATGCAAAATATGCAAACTGGGGATAGAAAAAAAATGGAGATTCTAAAAAGTTTGAAAGGTTGACAGCGCTCTTTTTAGGGTACTTGTTGGTTATCGGTAGATGGTAATGTAGATTTAAAATTCAAATATGTTTTTTTTTTTTTTTCATCTTGGGATGGTATTTGAATTTTTATAATCAGCAACAAGAGAATATAAAATATCAATACTTGAAGGTGATTAAAATTTGGCATTAAAAATTTCTGTCAATAGATAATAGTGGTTATGGAATTTTTTTATTAATTAAAATTCATTGTTTTTTATTTAAATTATAAATTATATAATCTACTATTGCTGATTTTAAACCAGATAAATAAATCATTAGATTTTTTTTTTTTTTAAACTGGTTTATCAAGTGATTAAAAATGTTTTATTTTTATAAAAATTAATTTTTCATTTTTATAGCGCTATTATGGAGAGGGTGAATTTATGATTGTAATTAAAAAAATTAAATTGTGTATTTTTTAAAATTTATTTTAATTAGAAAAATAAAAGAATATTCTTTCTTTTTTTTTGTGGAAAAATTCGAGATGATTTAGTTACATTGTAATTGATATTTTAAAAATTAAATTACACGTTTTTAATTATATTATTTGAGGTATCAAATATTAATTTTAATTGGAAAAGTTTTTGATATTATTTCGTTAAAATTATTGATCAAGTTTAGTTGAAAATTTTGATTGAATATTTATTAAAAATACCAAATATTATTTGACGAATTAGAAATAAATTATTGTATTATTTTTTAAACAATATTAAATAATTTTTTTTTTGTTTTATAAATTATTTAAAAACAAATTTAAATTGATGAATTAATTATTCAATCGTCCATTGAATTTATTTTGAATATATATACATATATTGTTTTTTTTTTTATTTTTAAAATGAATTTTAAAACTTATTTAAAAAAAAAATTAATATTCAATTTAATAATTATGTTTTTCATTCATAAAAATAAATGAAAAATTTTTTTTTCATTATAATTTTATTCAAAAAATAACTTGAATGATTAATTTTTTCATTTATAAAAACTATATATAAAGATTTTCTATTCAAAATAATAAAAAATAAACACGAATATATATTCATAACGACAAGATTGAGGTTGAGTTTTTTCATATTTATTTTTATTATCTGTACACCAAAAGCACCCACAGTTAGAAAGTATATATTTTTTTTTTTTTTTGAATGTCTCTTTGGGGACGAAATCTACGGGTATGTCTAAAATTTTTTTCTTTTTTTTTCTCGTAAAACAACGTGATGATATGACCTTGGCATGGTTTCACAACAGGGTACTTTTACTTTATCTATATTATCATCTATATCAAGTTAAAATATTTTTTTTTTCTCTTCATTTTTTATATAAATTTTTTAAATTTATAAAGAGCAATACATCAATCTCCATAAAATCTCAACAATCAATTGTTCATGTTACACTATTTTTATTTAACTCATAATTTTTACAAACAATAAATTTCATTTGCAGAAAATTATTGTGTTGATAAATCAAAAAAAAAAAATATTGAATAAAATGTTTTTCATAATTATTCTTTATGGATTTACGTCATGTTTTTCATTGACGTATTTAAAATTTATTAAATCAACACGTTTGGAATATAAATATTCAAATTTATATGCGAAATAAAATTTAAATAAATAACAACATTGTGTAGGTAGTAAAAACATATTGTAAAAATTATTATTTTTATTTTTAAATAATAAAATAAATAATATTTTCGATAGATTTTTTTATATCACGTTTCAATTTGTAACTGGCTTGAAGGGGTGAGTTGCATTGTCACGTAAAATATCTTGGCTCACTTCTGATAACAAAAGTCGATGATAATATTATCTCCTTTGTATAAAAAAATAAAAAAATAATATACATCAAATATATCAAATACTCTTTTTTTTTTTTACATTTTTATTTCGCTTTTGGAATCAGTCACTCGTCAAGAAATTGAAGAATTTTATTTCATAAAATTTTTGAAAAATAATAAAATAAAATTCTATATACCATTTGCAGCTTTTTATTTAAATAAAAATAAAATCTTTTTATCTCTTAGTAAAAAAAAGCTTAAAATTTTTCAATCGACAATAGATCAAAGAATTAAATTTTTCTTTTTTAGAAAAAAAAAAATTTTATTCTTACGTTTATTGAATTAATTGTAATTAAAATTTATTTGGCATCAATTGATTATGTACTTTTATGTATTTTAATTTTCAAATTAATTTTTATTATAAAAAATAATGAATTTATTCATAAAAATATAAAAAAATTGTCAACTTTTGTCTTGAATTTTCTAGTCTATTTTTTTTCATCACAATTCTATTTTTAGATTGTCATTTTAACATTGAATTTTTTATTTTTCTTGTGTTTAGAATTATATAAATATTTTTTTTTTTACTAGTTTTGTCTGCGCAGCCACGTGGATAGAGGTTTATACGCAGAAGGGTAGTAACGGGGGATAGATAAATCCAATAGAAGGGGAAATAATAAAAAAAAAATATATAAAAGTGTCTGATTATTTTGCATCGTTGTGATGCTTTCAGTTGGCACGCGACATCGTGAAATAATACAACAAATTGTTGTCATTTTTCTCGAACAATCAATCGCTATTTATTCAATCGTAATATTATTTTTCAACTCCAAAAATCTAAAACAATTAAAATTAAAACAAAAAACAACAATAAAATAAAATTTAGATAAAAAATGAATCAATCAAATAAATTAATTAATTAAATTTCAAGTGAATAACAAATATACAATGAAATATTTAATGAATATTTTTAAATTTGTTAATGTTTATTTTTTTAATCAAGAAAAAAAAATTAATTACTGGTGAGTTATTTAAATATCAATTTTTCTATTAATTCAACAGTGAAAATAGCTATTTAATTTAGCTGTTATTTTTGTTTTCTTTGACTATAATAAATCGTAGAAAATATTTATAGATAAAAAAAAAATGCAGTTATTTATAAGGGGATGTTTTTTTTTTGCTTTTAAAATTGATGGGTTTGTTTGTTTGTTTTTTTTTATGATTGAATGAGGAGTATGTACAAATTGTGATTGAACTAACGAGTTTGACTAGTGTATATCTTGTTTCTACCTGGATCCAATTGCTTCAGTGTGTTCATTGATTAGTCTGACACACCTAGATCTCTCGCTCGATTCTCCAATTACAACTGGCTTTTTATTTCCACAATTACATGGTCTATAGAATAACCAAGGTCAATTTTATAAATCACTTTGTCTATATTTAATCATTCAATTTACAAATGAAATAATTGAAAAATATTGAATAATCAAATTTCATTGCACTACGAAATCACTAATTGAAAAAAAATAAATAAAATCAACAGCTACATAAATTTACTTAATTAAAAAAAAAAAATTCCAAGTATCAAATTTTCAAAAAAATAACGTAATTTTTAATAATGAAAATTTAAACAAAACAAAAAAAAATTTACATAAAAAAAAACGGTCTTAATAGTAGTAATAATATGTTGACTTGATTATCGTTACTTTGACTAATTAAATTATCAAGTCAGTTTAATTAACATCTGCATAAAAGATGTGAAAAAAATATATTTATCATTGGCCTAGAAATTTTTTTAAAACAACAAATAATAATTCAAAATTTTCGCTATAAAAATACATAAATAAAACAGGCAAAAATAAAGCTAAAAATAAAAAAACAAATTAAGTTATTTAAATTAATGAATAAGAAAAAAAAAAAAACAATGTAAGCTATTTTTTTTCTTTTATATAAATGGAAAAAAAATCGATTTTAATTGATGTATATATTTCATCAGTCATACACAATGTAGACCTAATTAATTTTCTCTAATTACTCAGTGATAATAATAGCTCATTCACAATCACTCATAATTGGATAAAAAGAAAACAATGATAATGAAATTAATGACAGAAATATACAGTACTTGTAAAAATAATTTTTCATAATTTATTTGATGTGAGAAAAAAAATATACAAGGGTTGGAAAAATAAATGTACATAATTATATTTAAATAGCATTATAGTTCAATGATGATCATTATTAATATCTGATTATGGCATTTAATAGCTCAAGGTTAATTCACAAAGTTACAGATCGTTTGTACAGTTCTTTTGATAAAATATATATTTCGTCCTTGTTTAAACCACATATCCACCAACTAAATTCACAAGAGTATTTAAATAAAAAATAATCTTAAAAACTCTTGTATTTAATTTTTTTAATAATATAAACATTATTTTATTATTTAATAATTAATTAATTATCAAATGGAAATTATAATTCTATTTTTTTTTTTAATTAAAATATTTATATCTAGCATTACTTAACACTTTTTAAAATTATTATAAATTAATTTTAATATGATTCTATCATTTTTTATTATCCTCGACCTACAATGAATATTTTTTTTTTTTCTCTTTAAATTATTCTATGTTATATTTTTAACTTTTATACATATTGTTTTTTCCTACTATCTATGTAATTTTTTTTTATGAATTTTAATATGTGCATAGTGAAAAGTTTACTATGCATGGATCTTGATTAATCTTGTACAAGCCTTTTTGAAAATTATTATTTTTTTATTATAATTATTATCTTAAATATACAATGAAGTATTATTTAAAGCACGTGGATTGTATATGGATATATTTTTTGAAAGGTCGAGAGTTTGTTGTGTCGATATAGTAACTAGATAAATCAATCGATTAGAGTTGATATATACAGTTGATTCAATTGTTAATACAGAGGTCAATCATGCCTCACAATTCAATGAATATCAATGTCCAATTTTGACCGGATACAATGATCATTGTAAAATTATAATTGGACTACTAACTACTTGTTTATGTGATTATTAACTATTCAATATTTTCGTCAAATTAATTGATCATTTTTAACTTAGGTGATTAATTTGTTATGAAATTTAATTAATTTTATACAATGATACTGTTAAATACAAATTTATATAATTTATTTATTTATATTATTTTGTTTTTCATATTTAAAATTCAACAATTGGTCGGTTTTTTTCTTTTATAAATGATTATTTTAGCTATACATTTGTATAATTTAATGGAAAATTAAATTAATATTTAACTTTTAGTTTACATTTAGAAGTTGAGACATTATTGAAGGATAATATTAAAATTGAAATTGAATTTCTTGGCTCATTGTGATAAGAAATGATTATTTAATTCACACTTTCTTTGTCATAAGAGCTTTTATTAAACTTTGACATCTGCTGAACTTGAAAAAGCTCCTTTTTTTTCACTTATAAATTTTTTTTAATCAATAAAGATAATTTTTAATTAATAAAATTCATGTAGTATTTTTTTATTTGAAAATTACAATTTTATATGTGGCGAAAATTAACTTAGTACTTGTAGTAATTAAAAAAATAATAGTCGAGTAAAAAATAAAATAATTAAATTTATAAAATTTACAACATTTTTTTTTTTTGTTAATTTAATTTTATTTGTTACGTTTTTATGTACATCTTGTTGAGTGTAGAAAACTATTTAAATATTTTATGTCAATTATTTTTTTTTAAATTAAAAAATTAAAAATTTAATTGGATAATTTAAAAATTTTCTTGGAAATTTTATCCTTGAAATTTTACTTTTACTATGATATTTTGTACAATTGTTTGAGTTAATTGAATTTTTTAATTTTTTTGGTTTTTAATTTATTTATGTTTGTGGATTATTTTTATGAAAATCAAGCTGTAATTATCTTCAAGGATATACACAGTTAATCTAATTATAAATATGACAATTTTATGTCATATCATAAACAAGCTGTGCTTTAAATGTAAACATCAAATTAACGTGTTAAAAATTATACATCGTCTTTTGAGTCATTATTTTTTTTATTATGTTTATAAAATTGTTGACATATTTTCATTGTATCCAGAATAATTATCTTTATGAAATTTACAAATTTATATTATCATTTATTTATTCTTCAGAAAATAATAGTTTAAAACACAACATATACATTTTTGTTTTCCTTGTAGGTGAATTGTTTGAATTATTTTTTTTTCTGTAAATTAATAAATCAATTTTCCATGATTTTAAATTATTTTAAAAAATTGATAAAATTACTTATTGTCCAGGGCTTGTTGAACAATCCTGGGTAACCAATTTCAATGCATCATGAGGAATATTGTTGGTCTTTAGAGCCTCAACAGCACTTTCATAATCTTCAGATGAAATTGTTTGTCTTCTTGATTTTATCCAGGCAAACACAAATGACCTATTAGAAAAAAAAAAAAACAACAAACATTCATATGAATATTTTCTTAAAAATAAAAAAAAATTAAATGAAATATCTGTACACAATTTACAAAAATGTAAATGTTCATTTGATGATAGAAAAATAATCTCATTAAATTTATAATCATTATGGAAATTAAATAAAAACAATGACCAAAATTCATCAAAATTTATTATTTTTTTTTTGCTAAAAATTATTCTGCCCAGAGTTATTTCATTGTGTAATCAAAATAATTAAATACCTTTCAGAATCAGATGTAACTGCAGCAGCTACTAAATAGTTTGTATAATCCGTATCTAAAATATAGTAAGTACCAAGATAAATTGGTGGAACAATTAGATAACGTAAAATAAATGCTCCATTTTTTTTTGGAAATGCCGCAACACTTGAGTTATGTTTAATTCCAGTTCTAAAAAAAATACACGAAATAAATTTATAAAATAACATTAAAGAATATTTACATTTAATTATATTTTAATTATTATTTAAATTAAAAAAAAAAAAATATATAAATATTTATTTGAATACATAAATCTCGACACATCTTTAACTTTTTTTTTTTTCTTTTTTTTCTGTGCTCTTTGTAATTTTATTTTTTCATTTTTATATTATTACAATAATCATTTTTAATTCGTGATAATATTACCTTGATTTTACTGCATCAAGAGATAAATTAAAACTTCCTAATTTTTCATTTAATTCATATGTTAAAATTGAACATTTATCATCAATTTCAAAGGCATTTGGAATTCTTGAAATTTCAAACCATGGACCAGTAATCTTTAAAAAAAAATACAAAACAATTAGATTTTTAATAAATTTATTATTGATAAATCATTTTATGAGTTTAAAAATATTTTTTACATATTTATTCATCTATTCTTCATCATTAATTAATTATTTTTAATATTTTTAATATAATTTTCTTACAATTTTAGTTAGTTACAATTTCTGTTATTACTAAAATGTTTATAAAAAAATTTAATTAATAATAATTACCTGTGATTTGTTCAAATTTAACATTGAAGTAATATTAGGCTTCTTATAAAGTGGTATTTGTCCCACAGAATTTGCAATAAAAATTGATAAAAAAAATATCAAAAACATGATTATAATAAAATTAAAAAATTATTTTAGATTTTTGCTTTGAACTGACAAAAATATAATATTAATCTCGTTTATATAGACCAGATGATATTTATCTTTATTGACAGTAAGTTTTATCGCAAATAATAATTTTATTTATTCAGATGATAATAACATGTGTTGTATATGTATTTAGTTCAATTCATTAATTTTCAATAATATTTTGACCTAGTAAAATTTTTGTTTGGCGACTGTGAATATGAATTATTAGCCAAATATTCGCAAATTTAAATAGTCATTTTTTCATATGATTTATTACACTTTGCTTATTGAAAAAAATTATTTAGTATATAATTTTTGATAAAAAAAAATTAATTTTATATATTTTTTTAACATTGTCAAATTTTTGTGATGATACGCGGTAGTTTTAAAAGCCCAGTGGCATTTATCGGGTCACCACTTTGTATAATAGTTTAGCTGGTTCTTGATGTTAGCTATTTTCGAGGATCGACGAATTCGATTAAGCTTCGGTTTATCCCTCGGGGTTGAAGCTTGACCAAACTGTGTTGTGTACATAGTCGAGTTTAAATTTTAAAAGAGAAAAAAAATAATTTAAAAATGTAATTGAAAAGAAAGAAAGAGAAAAAAAATATAAAGATTTATTAAACTGAAAAGAATAAATAAAAAAAAAAAAATGAATATTTCTTATTTTAGACTTTTTTTTTTTTTGGGATTTTTATATTTTTTATATTTTTTGTTAAAATTTATTTATTTATTTTTGACGTTGACTGTGTTGTCAAATACATTTTTCTAATTTTAAAATCTTTCAACTTCATGAATATTTGACAAGCAAAATACAGGTTATTTTATTTTTTTTTTCGTTTCATTTTTTACCTCAACCGGCTGACTAAATTGAGACTACTCTACTTGCTTGTTGACTTTTTTTTTTCACCAAAAAAAATTAACTAGTTTTTTAATTATTTATTCATTTGAATATTTTTTTTTTTTTTGTAATTTAGCTTATAATGAGCTTCAAATATATTTTTCATGTTTGCAAAATACTTTGAAGCTTTTTTTTAATTTAAAAATCAAAAAAATAATAATTTTTTGAATTTATACCGACAAATCTTGTAGGATTTTATTTTCATTTATTTTTTAAATCAATCAAGATGAATTAAATATTAGAATCAATATTTTAATAAGAAATTTTTCTTCTATATATAGATATTTCAAGTGAAATAAAAGCTGTTAAAAAGTTTCGTATAAATGAAATTTGTTTTTTTATTTATTTTTTTTATTTCGAGAGATGAAATATTTTTATTTTTATTTTTCATGTCACCTCGAATACATGAGTACTTGTTCAACATCCGGAAATTTTTATTTTCAATCATTTAAACTTAATATAACACTTTTTTTTTATTCAAAAAATAGAAAACTTGTTTAAAGCTTTGAATGAGTAAATTTTTTTTCCTAACTAGTGACCATTTCCTCTTGAGTTTCTCGAGATAAAAAAATTAAATAAATGAATAACCAACGAAGTGAAAAAATAGATAAAACAAAAAATAATATATATAAAATTAAAAGAACGTTAGTAGAAAGTGGTTTTAGTTTTTTTTTTGTTTTATATAAATTCTTCAACAGGAAAAGGACGCTTTTACAATTCTGAACCTTGATGGGAAATAAAAAAAAAAAAACTACCCTTGTTTAAATGTATTTACCACTACACCCTCACACTATTTTCATTATTTTTTTATTTTTCTTGTGCATGTACATGGGTCTATGTCTCAACGAGATGTTTTACTTTGGCAAATTGTCATTGGTTGGATACTCTGTAAATAATAAGACATTATCCTTACACCCGAATAATAAAAAAAAATAATAAAACTATATAGATATTCTTCGATTATAATAAAAAAAAAAAAATTACCAAATTTATTTTTATTTTTTGTGTAGCAAATTAAATTACTAATCTATATTTTTTTTTTTTTTTTTGATTAAATTTGTACTTTTTATAATAACTAGATTTATAAATAAACACGTGGTAATTTTACTTTGCATTTTTATTTATTTAGAAATAGTTTAACTGATGGTTTATCTTTGTTAAATTTTTTTTTTTTTTATACGTGTAAATAACTTTTTTTTTCCCTGATTTTTTTATTCTGCATTTTATTTTTTACATGTAATATTTTAATTTTTTAATAAATGAATATTTATGGTTGATAAAATTTTGTATAATAAAATATAAAATATAAAAAAAAGATAATAAAATTTTTTTATAAAATCAAAAAAAAAACCAATCAATATTGTATAAATTTATTTTTTTAATTTCAAAAACATATTTACATTATATTTTCATAAAAAAAATACTACTCTTTATTTATTTTTCTCTATTCATTAAAAAAAATTCATATTTTTTTTCTTATCCAGAATTCAGGGCAGTTATATCCTAGCATAGAATAAGCAAGATTATATTCATCTCAACTTTTTCTATGTCAGAAGATGACTGCCTCAAACCACAAATGAAAACGATATATATATCAATAAATCTATCGACGAGTCTTACGATTGTTTAATCTCAATTAGAGTTCACTCAGTATTTTGATAAAGAAAATCGCTTATCACAAAGATAACATTGAACAGTCAGTTTATAAAAATTGAGACTAACCTTGTATTTGAACTCAAGCTCTTCTCACCATAGGCAAAGCTCTTGCCCACTCAACCACAGTCTCACTTCACCTCCAATTACTCAATAAAAATTATATATAAACTTCAACCAATCCCTGAAATAAAATAAATAAATATATTCATAATCATAAAATAAAAATAATCAAGCTGCAATTTTTTTTTAAACGTGTAAATAATCAAAAAAAAAAAAAAATTGACAGGCTTTATGCTCTAAATAATTTATTATTGCTTAGAATAATTTGACTAAAAATATATAGGTCACATAGGTCACAATACTTGACTCCCAATTTCTTAAGTTAAAAACCATCGTCATAAAAATATATATAAAAAAAAATAAAATCCTCGGGGAAATTTCTCTAGCTAGAAAAAAGTAAAAAAAGTACTTGCAATCCACTAAAAGCCAGATCATTCAAGATCCTTTCGAAGAGTATCAAATTGTCTCGATGTATCATAAAGAAATAAAAAAAAAAAAAAATGAATAAATATATAAAAAGTTGTGAAAAAAATAAGCAGAAAAGACCTCGTGACCCACATATGTATAATGTTTTATCAGACATAAGTAAGTGTGGATTACGATAAAAAGCTTTTTCCATTGAGGGATAATATTTTTTACGTTAAATATAGATTTTTATAGTACATTTACTATTTATTTATATTTATTTTTATACGTTAATATTTTTATTTCTATATTAACTTGTTTTTGTATATTTTTTTTTACATTTTTATGGCTTTATTTTAAGTTTTTTACCTTCAAATTTGATGCAGAGTCAAAGAGACTTTGATGTGATCCTTTGAGAGTTGAAAAAATAGGATGAAAAAAAAAAATATAATGTAAAAGAAGATTTTGCACGTGGGCAAATATAACGTCGTTGAAACTATACATTTAGAAAAACACACTCAACGTTTAATCTGACATTAATTTTCTTCAAGGTTGGCGCCGGGTCGGCCGGTCTATAGGTTGTTGCTTTCATGTCCTTCATTATATAATTGAAAAAAAAATATAAATAAATATAAAATATGCCATTCACGTGGGGGTTATTAATGCGGTGTGTTTAATCGTCAAATGTCGTTTATTTTTATTTGGAAAAACAGAGAAAATAAATGATAAAATACAAAGTAAACAAAAATTAATATATAAAAAAATTTTCATCAAATAAAATCGATATAACTAAATATTTAAAAATAATAAATAAATAAATATAATAATTAAATTTATTATTGAAAAATTTATGTCATAAAATGAAATTTTAAAAAAATTGGTCTCTAATACTACAGCCGATGGAACGAACGGATATTTTTTATGTTTTTCATTTATTTATTTAACAACAAACATAAAACTAGAAAATTATGAAAATTTGTAAATATATAAAGCAAAACCCGTAGGATATTATCCAGTATATGGATTTCCAACCGAAACGTTTTTTGTTGAATAAATAAATAAAGTAGCAGTCTCTTTTTAAAAAATTAACCAAAATTTAGGGCAGTTATATTCTAGCATAGAATAAGCAAGATTATATTCATCTTAACTTTTTCTATGTCAGAAGATAACTGCCCCAAATTTTGAATAAAACCATACGAAGTAAGTAACTGAGTGATGTCATAATTGTATACCCCCATACCAGTTAAGAAGCTGTAAACTTATATGATAATGTTTTATTTCACTGTGCCGGTAGGAGAGCAAATCCAACCAGTGGAATTGAACTCGAGGCCCCTATTACCGTAGGCAAAGCTCTTGCCTCCTCAACCACAGTCTCGCTTCACCAACAATTACTCAATGATAATCCTATATAAACTTAAAAAAATTCATGAAATAAAATAAATAAACATATTTATAATTATAAAATGAAAATAATCAAGCTCCAATTTTTTTTTCGTTCATTTAAAATAATAAAACAAAACTATCAAGTTGCTGTTTTTATTTTGTATATTTATTTATTATTTTTTTGCACTTTAAAAATAACTACTTGTTTAAAAAAAAAAAAAATGGATTCTGTGGTTAAGCACCTTTGGGCTTTGTCTTAAACTATCCTTGCATAAAATGACACCAATAAAATTTCGATTATAAATTCAACTTGTTATTTTTTTATAAATAAAAATAGAAAAAATATAAAATGAAATTTTTTTGCATGAAAATAATTGTCAAGAGAATAATAAAAATATATAATATAAAAATTTTCTATTATAAAATCAAAAAGATAGAAATATAAATAACATGAATAAAAAATTTGCTAATGTATAAAACAAAACTTCCAGAATATTATCCATGATGTCACTAAATCTGGCCATGAATAGCCCCTTGTCCGCCAGTCTAATGGTTAATAACTTATTCATTTTATAATACTTATAAAATAAAATTTCCTCGAAATATAAAATGGAATTTGTAAAATTATTGAATACATTTTATTGGAAAATTTTAAATATCGTTTGATGGAATTACTGTTGAGTATAACATTTTTACAAAAAATATTAAAAATTAATTTGAGGTCATTCAGACATTTTATTACGAATACATCAATAAAATTGGGTCAAATAAAAAAATTTTAAAGCACTGACAAACAAAAGCGTATATAAAACCGAACAAAGCCTACACAATGTACACTATTTTATATAAAAAATAATAATTAACTTTCATAAAATAAAAAAAAAACCGTAAAGATAAACATGAAATTTTTTTGATTAAAATAGTCATTTAAATATTAATAAAAATTTTGTTCATTAAAAACTTGTACGTTATAATAAATATGACGTTTTTCAACAATAAATTAATGACAAAATAACGAAATAAAAATTATAATTATTGTTTAAAAAAATAAAGTTGAATTGAATGAATGAATTAGAGGACAAAATAAAATTAAATTGATTCATTTTGTTCAGGAATTTTAGGTTAATTAAATGTAATTAATTGGCACGTTTTTTTGGTCAAAAATATGTGGTTTATTGTTGTTATATTTAAACAATAAATTAATGATTAAATTAGTATATTTATCATTCAATTATAACAGTGGAAATGTTTGTTTATTTGAACGAGAAAAAATTTCAAGTTCTACTTGTCTGACCAAAAACGTTTCGAACTACTTGTTTTATCTTTTTCAATTTCCTTTTGAATTTCAACATTTTCTTGGTGTTTTAAATTTTTACAGGGACAATACTGACGTCATCATTCACATCCTTTAAATTTTTATTATAAAAACAAAAAAATGTATAATAAAATATATCATTTTCTAGTCTGTCGAATGAAACACTCCAATTTATCTTCACTTTATTTTCCCTGATTTTTTATTCTATATTATTTTATTTTATTTTTTATTTTTCACATGTAATATTTTAATTCTTTTAATAAATGGATATCTATGGTTGATAAAATTTTGTATAAATTTGAAAATACAAAAATCAAAAACAAAAAAAAAAAAAGGTAACAAAATTTTTTCATAAAAACAAAAAAAAAAAATTAATCAATATTGTATAAATTTATTTTTTGAATTTAAAAATATATTAATATTATATTTTCATAAAAAAAATACTACTTTCTATTCATTAAAAATATATATATATTTTTTTTTCTTATCCAGAATTTAGGGCAGTTATATCCTACCATAGAATAAGCGAGATTATATTCGTCTCAACTTTTTCTATGTCAGAAGATAACTGCCCCAAATTGAAGATCCGTCAATTCATTATTTGTAATTTCAACGAGAAGTTAATTAGTTATAATTTTAACTGGCTCGCAATAGATATTGAAGAACAGCAGATTTGAACTCAAGACTGCTGTCACCGTAGGCAAAGCTCTTGCCTACTCGACCCCGGTCTTACTTCACTTTCAATTGTTCAAGAAAACTTCTATATAAACTTCAACCAATCTCTGAAATAAAATAAATAAATATATTTATAATCATAGAATGGAAATAATCAAGCTGCAATTTTTTTTGTACTTGGAATAATGTAAAAAAAAATCAACAAAAATACTTAAAAATTTATTTTTTAAATGCCTTTGAAAACACTTGTTAATACATTAACAATCACAATAAATTATAAACAGTAATAATAATTAATTGATTAAAAAGTTTACTTAAAGTTAAACAATAATAATTACAATAAAAATAATGTCGTGTTGTACATGAGTAACATGAGTAACTTGCATGGCTCTTTCAATGTAAACTTTGAAACTTTAGTCTTGTTATATGTCGATTTTATATAAAGTGTTAGTTTGTTTGGTGAATTGTAACGTTGAAGTAATATATCGAGTCTAAAGATCAACGACAGCCAATAGCAACTTAACATTTATTTAATAAAACAAAATGAAAAATCAATTTCAATTATTTTCCAACAAGAAAAACAATTAAATTTTCCTGCAAACATTGTTAAACAATATAAAAAAAAAGCTAAATGAATTATTTAAAAATCAATCAATTATTTTTTATTATTATTCTCTATTTGTTTTATCAAAAAATTATTTTATTTTTTTTCTTATCAAATAATACACTTGTGACCATGAAATGTTTGCTTCTATCAATAGAATTTTTCCTGGGGGAAAAAAATAAATAAACCAAAAAAAAAAGAAATAATAATATCAAGCATGTAAAGAATTGTTAAATAATAGACTTTTGTTTATTATTATTATATTCTTTCTTTATTCACTGTGATTTTTTCATTTACTTTATTTTCATTTCAAAAAAAGTAGGTCAATTGGGGTAAAAATTTGTCGGCTTCTTTACTCATTATTATATTTTTTTGATTGAATCAAAAATAGCCATGGATTTTCTACTATTTTATTTTTGTTTAAATAAATGATATATAATATTGTAATGAAATTTTACAAAATAGTTTTCTTTGTCGAGATGATAGATACAGGAAATGTATTTCCGGTAAAATTGTTTTATTTTTCGAGGAAATGACAAGAACAAAGTAACTTTTTCGTGAAATGTTTTCGCTATTTGCTGTCAATTTGTTAAACTTCCTTTTCCTGTTTTTTATTTATTTTATTTTTTCATGATATTTTATCTTTTTTTTTTTTTCGTTGGTTAACATTTGGTTCACCATCAAAGGTTAGATATTTTTTTTATTTGTGAATTTACATCAAAGCTATTTCTAAAAAGAAAAATTAAAAAATACGGTGGTTTGGTCAATTTTAGCATCGATGACTTTCATGCCGTCAATATGTACCAATTAATTTGATAAAATGAAAATTATAATTTTAAAAAGAAAATATAAATTTTCATTATAAAGACGATATAAATATATATTAATAGTATTTTCTTTTTCTTTTATTTTTTTTTTTATGTGGTTTTGTATTTTAGTTTTTTTTTTTTTTGTTCATTCAAGTCTTTGGGTGACTGATGTTTTCCCCAAGGCCTTCAGCTAATTGGACATTCTCAACTTGGAGCTACATTTCCTTCAAAGTTTAACTTTGTAATATATATTTGACGAAAAAATAATAATGATAGTAAAACAAAAAATAATCTTAACAAAATTTAAATAATTATATTATTTTTGTTGGAAAATTAAATATTAAAAACTTTATGAAATTTGATTTTTAAAAAGCTAATAATACATACAAAAATAGCATCTTTTTATTATTAACAATTTCGTCTAAATTAATTTTATTTAAATGATTCATTAACTATGTAATTGTTGTAAATTTAAAAAACTACTTCCTTTAATTTTTTTCGTTTTTAAATAATTAATAAATTAAATACTTTTTCAAGCTTACTGATTTTTTTATTTTACAATAATTTAAAGCTCTAAAAGCTCTAAACTTTGTCATTTAATTATCAATTAAAATCATTTTAAATATATTAGCTTACTGGAGTATTAAATTATTTAAATTTTCAATTGATAAAAATAATTGATAGGTTAAAATTAAAAATATAATTAAATTGACGGGGTATTTAAATTCCGGGTGCTTTATTTTCTTGTTTTTTATTTTTTTTTGTTTGAAGGACTTATCGTATCCTTGTCAAAAATAAATTGGAGCATCGAGTGGCCCAATCATGCTTACTCATCGATTTGATGTTGAATGAAATACGAAAAGAAAGATAAGGTCGTCAATTTATATCATATTTCTTTTAGCTTTATGTCAAAATGTTTTCTAACTTTCTCGACACTTGTTAACAAAACAATTTCATATTTTTTTTATTTGTTTTTTTTTTTTTTTTTATACAGGGTCAATGAATTGTTGTTTTGACTCGTGTTTATTTCATCATGTTACTTGAATTAAATTGAGTTAATATTTCAAGTGTTAAATTATTTATTTCTCGTGGCTTTGTAGTCACTTTCATTGTCTTAAAAATTAATTAACTTTGGCTTTATTTGACTTGTGGCAACTCAAAATTCAAACCAGTATTTTGACTCGAAAAAATAATACAAAAATATTCTTTCAAACTTTTTTATTTCAAGTAACAAAAAATTAAAAAAAATAAAATAAATAAAAACATTATTATTAGAAAAGTTTGAAAATTGTTTTTTTCTTTTTTATATATGATTTTTTTCTTGTATATTATTATTTTATTTTTCCAAAGGAAATATCAAAGTTTGAAAAATTCAAATAACGATTATATAAATTTAAAATAAAAATATATCAAATGAATTATTCATTTCACATTTAAAATGTAAAATATTTTTTAAAAATAATAAAAAACTATTTTTTATTGTTATTTTTAATTTATTGTTACTGAGTAAATTGAGGGGAAAAATATATTTTCACAGTCACTTGATTATATCAATTTAAATGATTTAAAAAAAAAATTTTAATCACTTGTGAATTATTATTAATTTTTTTAAAATATAATTTATTAATTTCTCTATAAATATATGTGTATAAATGTTTTTTTTTATTGAGTTATTTTATATTTAATAATTATATACATGAGTAGGTAAATATTTTTAATTTTTTTTATATTATTAGTGTTAATATTTAAGTATGTTTTTATCATTTCAATAAAAAAAATTTAGGGCAGTTATATCCTAGCATAGAATAAGCGAGATTATATTCATCTCAACTTTTTCTATGTCAGAAGATAACTGCCCCAAATTTTGGATAAAAGAATTGATAATCAATCAAGGTATATCTATCTGCAGTTATACATAACCACTGTATTTTATACCGTTTCATCATTCGGAACCATCGTTACCTTTTATTTCGAACAACAGAATATCGTACACTAATTGTCCGAAGTGAAACTATCCAACCAAATAATAGCAGAGAGTTGAACTCGAGCCCCTATCACCGTAGGCCAAGCCCTTGCCTACTCAACCACAGTCTCGCTTCACCTTTAGTTGCACAATAATAATTCTATATAAACTTCAGAAAATTCATAAAATAAAATAAATAAATATATTTATAATCATAAAATGAAAATAATCAAATCTGCAATTTTTTTTTCGTTCATTTAAAATAATAAAACAAAGCTATCAAGTTGCTGTTTTTATTTTGTATATTTATTTATTTATTTTTTTCACTTAAAAAATAACTACATTGTTTAAAAAAAAAAAATTGGATTCTGTGGTTAAGCACCTTTGGGCTTTGTCTTAAACTATCCTTGCACAAAATGACACCAATAAAATTTCGATTATAAACTCAACTTGTTATTTTTTATAAATAAAAATAATAAATATAAAATGAAATTTTGTTGCATGAAAATAATTGTCCAGAGAATAATAAAAATATATAATATAGAAATTTTCTATTATAAAATCAAAAAGATAGAAATATAAATAAACTAGATAAAAAATTTTATATGTATTTTGATTATTCATATTTTCTGATGCGACAAATTGAAATGACAAATATTAAAAAAGTAAAATATAATTTTTTTATTTTTTAAATTTTTCTTCAAGGTCTGAATATATTTCTCATTATTTTCCATTCACTCGAGTGTATAACAAGCAAAAGAAATAATTAAACAACATAAAAAAAAAAAAAAAAAGTACAACAAAAAAATCGAAAGCTTTTTTTATTTATTTATAATTTCTTCACGTTTTTCAGATTTCTATCTAACTATCGAAATGAACTACAAAAAAAAATACTCGATAAAAATAAAAAAAATTTAAATCTCCTTGACAGGTAGCATTGTTGTCACTGAAAAATATTCATGCTTTTAAATTCTGACTGGTGAATTTCATGTGACAGTGACTCAACCTCTCAATCATCATTTTTAAAATTCAATTTATCATTTAGTTTTTTTTTTTTTCTACTACTTTTTACTACCATTAAAATATAAAATAAAATAAAAAAAATATACACTTGTTAAATTTATAATTCAACATTTTAATTATTGATTTTTTTTTATTTATTATTATTCATTTTTATCAATAATTTTTCATATTTTTCTTTGAGCTTTCGTGACGTGATAAATTCTCAAGCTGATGGATCAAAATTTTAAATAAACTTTCGTATATTTACTGAGCTTTTGATAATACAATTTTTGAAAATTTAAATTATAATATTACATTTTGATATTAATATTATTTTAAATTTGTTTATGATAATAATTTTTTCATTGTATTTTTATGTGAGGTGAAAAATAATATTATATACTCAAGTTGAATGTCCAGTCGTTTTGTACAATAACACTAAAAAATTGTCATTCAGTTGAGTATTAGTCCTCGAGGCATTAAAAATATTTTTAACTATTACATATAATTCAACGATGTCAATACCCCGAGACATTCTCATTCACAATATTTTTATGCCGGAAGATATAAAAGTTGAAATTGTAAAATTTAATGGTAATTGTTATCATGACATTGTGTCAATATCTTTTAAAATAATAATAAAAAATACATAATAATATTTTTAAAATTTTATGCTCAACTAAAAATAAATCTTCTTTTCTTTCAGCTTTTATTAGTTAATAAATAAATAGTATTTTAATTTTTCTTCAAAATTAAATAATACAATTAAAAAACATTATAAAATAATTTTGGTAATTTATTTTTGTAATAAGGTTTAATTTTTGATTGTCATTAAATTTATGCAAAATAATACAGATTATGAATAAAACATCTTTTAATATTTAATAATAAAAAAAAAAAAAAAGTTGTAATATCCAAGACGTGTCTTATCACTTTCTATACTCACGAAAAGTTTAACGACTTATGATAACAGAAATGAGACTTCCCACACGCGATGTCTGTTAAATTTTTAATAATAAAATTAATAAAATATTCTACAAAATATCTGATACAATAAAGTACTCATATAAAGTAGTCATAAAAGTCAGATAATTACCTCAAAATAGAATTTAAATAAACAAATGGAAATAAAAAAAAAGAAATGAAAAAATTTATTATATTTTTGTAGGTCATTATAATTGAAAATTAATTTATGATTAATTGTCATAATTTAAATGATTCAATGTCATGATTAATTCATGATAAATTAAAATAAATTTCTAATGTATTTAGTCATTTGAGGAATATATATTTGAGACTTTAATCGATATGTAAATTATATTAAAAATTTTAACAAATTAATTTTTTAGTCATGGTTGATAGTTGAGTTTTAGAGAATATCTATAAAACCATTTACTCTTATAATATATTCCATATAGTTTTTAAAGTGTTTTTAGTAGTGTTGTGCAAGTTATCATGTATGGTAGATAATTATTTGTCGTGACGTTTGATTTATTTGTGATAAGAACTGCAAGCTGTTTAATGCCTCTTTTGTAAAGTTGAGACGTAAAATTGGCAAGCCAGTCTTGTGATGCACTTGTTATAATTAAAAATTCAGAATATTTTTCATCGATTGTTTGGACATTTGTGAATATTTTTGTTAAATATTCTGGAGAATTTGAGTGGATTATGTAAGCTGGTAATTTACCAAGATGTTCTGTTGTTGTTTGGCCAAAATCACTGGAAATTCTTCTTGATGTTTTCAAATCACGATGGCTTATTGTATCGACATCGAAAATACTTGAAGCAATTATTGTAACTGGTTTTGAATTACCAGAAATATGACTTCTCGCGAGTCTTGTACACTTTGTAACATCTATTAAAGCTTTTTGCATTTCAATTGAATTCGTAAGTTCTTCATGAAGTTTAATTGACCCAAAAGAAATTAAAATCGATATATGTAAATTATATTAAAAATTTTAACAAATTAATTTTTTAGTCATGGTTGATAGTTGAGTTTTAGCGAATATGTATAATACCACTTACTCTCATAATATATTCCATTAAATATAGTTTTCAAAGTGTACCTAAAGAGGATTGACTATAAAATACATGAATCAATTATTTATATTATTATATTATTCACAAAATTATTAAACATTTAAATCTTTATGAATTTTTTTTTTCCATTAATGTACTATTCTTATTTTCTTTTTACCTGTATTATATTTTTCTTTACCTTTTTTTTATTAAAATTATTTATAAATACGTATGATTATTAAAACTAATTAGAACTATTTAAAATTATTATAAACATTTAATTTAATTTAATTAAAACAAATAGAAAATTCAAAAAATATTTTTCATTTTTTTGTTGATATTTTATTTATTTATTTATTGATCTTCTTATTTATTTATTTATTCATGTGTTTATTTCAATCTTAGAATATTAGAATTTATATAGAAATATTTTTTTTTTCAAATTTTTTTATATATAGATTGTGTATTATAAATTTGTATTATAAATTATTTTATTACTGATGTTTTTCCCAACAGGCAATATCCTTGTTTCTCCAATAATTTATTTATTTTTTATTCTCAAATGTGCATGTGTGTTGGTGCATGTATATGTTTAAATTGAATTTATAAAATACAAGTACTATCAAGACATGTGAATCGAAATTTTCTTATTACACTCTTATTGCATTTGATCATTGTAAAAGACTTTCAATGTAATTTTTTCATTTTTTTGTAAAGGATTATGTCATTGACAATAATAAATTTTTCTTTTACATTTTTGATATATCATTTTAAAATATTTTCTATATTTTCTACTGAGACGAGGTTTTATTTTATTCATTGATAATTGAAAATTTTTTTTTATCTATATCAATTGAAATAAATATTTTTTAAAAATAGAATATTATTTTACCTTTGAAGTTATAATATTTTTAAAAAATGCTTTTTTTCAGAATTCCAAGCAGAGAATTAGCCTAGTTTTATTTTCTGGAAAAGAGGATTTTATGACCTATATTTTTTTCCTGGTAACATAACAAACAAACAAAAATTTGAATTGATATTTAAACGCTTTTAAATGCTTCATTATAAATTTTACATTTCAATTTATAACATGAATTAAATTTATTTCAATTCAATTAATAAATATGTCGATTTATAAGCCATCATTGTTTAATAATTTTAAATAAGTATTAATCATGTTTAAATCTATTTTCAATAATCAAAACAATCAATCCAATAAATTGCCCAATAAATAAAATTTTAAATGCAATATCAAGATGTTTTAATCCAATCATTGTTTCACTCTGAGCTATCATATGATTAATATAATTAACATTAGTTTTCGATGTATAATATTTTTGATAAATAGCATTAATAATACCAGAACTTCGAAGATATTCAATAGTTGTATACACTCCCTGTGCAAGAGCATCATCAAGAGGATGATAATACTTTGCAATTAAAAATGTTGGTGAATTTAAAACAAGAGCTTCTTTTATACTATATATTCTTTGGCTTTCATTTGCTCTATTGTTCCAATTGTTCAGTTGTAACATCAACAAATTAACAACACCGATTGTGTTATTTTCTAAAATTGCTTTGAATGTCTCATTGACGGTCATGTCTGTTGACCTAGTTCCAAAAAAAAAAAATCACAAATAATTAATTAACTCAATTTACAATTAAATACATGTTCTTTTAATAATAATAATTTTTTTCTTCAACAAAAATCATCAGAAAACAATTTAGAAACAAATTGAAATAATATTTTCATGAAAAATTGACAAAAGAAATTATTTTTACCATTGAAAAGTAATTTTAAATAATTTTTTAATGTAAAATATTAATAACTACCTGTCTTTATTATACCTCGCTACAAATTCAACAACATCTGGATCTTCATCGTTCAACAATGCGCTTATCAATGAGCTCGGTCCACCAATTGGTCTATTACTAGCAATAACATCACTAAATGTTGACAAAAGTTTTTCCTCTTCTGGTGATGTCATGGAACCACTGTAGTCAGCATTATACATTGCATTGATAAAAAATATAAACATAAACCACATAAATATACAAAATCTCAGTCCAATTTTTGTTGGTAATTTTGGTAAGCCTTGATTAATAGTTATACTTATAATTGTCCAAACTTTGATTGTATTATTTTTTCTTCCACCACGTCTCAATTTATTTAGTATCATTGAAAATATTATAAATAAAATTGTTGCAGTTAATATTAGAAGCCATATTTTGGGTGAAAATGGCTCGAAGATTCGCGTGGATGACCATTCGGTTACTGGTACTACTGATGCAGCGTAAATCAAATCATATTTACACCAGTTGACAAGTTTAGTTTGCATACGACTTGTCTTTGGGAACATTCGAAATACAAATTGAATTTTATTTTCTAATAAATTTTCCAATGCATCATTCCAATTTGTTAAATTTTCTTCTTCAACTTTCATATTGTGTCTGTCAGCATAAAGACGAAGTAAATCTTCCTCAAAACTTGAAGTTTCATTGTTAATTTTTATTGAAAAATCATCATGAGTTTGTGAACCGTCTAGAATTTTTGTATACTTTAATATTTTTGGCAATTTTGCTGGATAAGTAGGATATTTTAATTTAATTGATTGATTTTTTAAAAGTGTTGTGCATGTTATCATGTATGGTGGATAATTATTTGTCGTGACGTTTGATTTATTTGTGATAAGAACTGCAAGCTGTTTAATGCCTCTTTTGTAAAGTTGAGAAGTAAAATTGGCAAGCCAGTCTTGTGATGCACTTGTTATAATTAAAAATTCAGAATATTTTTCATCGATTGTTTGGACATTTGTGAATATTTTTGTTAAATATTCTGGAGAATTTGAGTGGATTATGTAAGCTGGTAATTTACCAAGATGTTCTGTTGTTGTTTGGCCAAAATCACTGGCAATTCTTCTTGATGTTTTCAAATCACGATGGCTTATTGTATCGACATCGAAAATACTTGAAGCAATTATTGTAACTGGTTTTGAATTATCAAAAATATGACTTCTCGCGAGTCTTGTACACTTTGTAACATCTATTAAAGCTTTTTGCATTTCGATTGAATTTGTAAGCTCTTCATGAAGTTTAATTGATCCAACAGAAATTAAAAATACTTGTAATAAATAAATAAATAGTATCTTCATGTTGCTTCTTCAACAAAACAAAAACGAATGATTATTTTACATTGTGTTTTGACCATTTTCATGTAAACTAAATAAGAGACAAACAATAGAAAATTACCTAGCAACACATAGCCAATAATTTATGCAATTTAGGTCTGTAAAATCTGGATAAAAAAATTTCAGAACAATAGGAAAATAACTAGCACTCGTAGCTAATAATTTATGCAAATTTAATTCCGCAAAAATTACAAAAAATACGGAAAATTATAGAGTCATAGGAAAATTATATACACAGTATTTTTTTATTACAATATTTATTCGTAAAAATCATGCGAAAAATAATAAATTATACATTGAAAATAATTCTTTTGGGATTGATTTCAATCCGGGGACTATCGATGTGAATATAAATAACGAAATAATAAAAAATTCATATTAATTTTTACTCAATATTTTACTGGAACGCACGACAGTGTAAATAACAGGTGAAAAATTGCATGAAAAAAATAAATTATTCTACGTGAAAGTGTTGAATAGTTTTTATGAATAAATATATTTTTTTAATAATTCTAAGAATCAATCTGACAAATATCAGCTTTCTGCATTTTATTGATAAAATTCTTTTTTTCTTTTTCTATCAAATTGAGATGTCAGACAGCATTGCATTTTTTTTTCTAAAAAAAATATTTGAAAATGACAAAGATAAAGGATAAAAATAAATTTTAATAATATATTTTCTTTATTTATTAATTTGTATTTAATTTAACAATTTATCATGAGGAAAAAATAAAATAAAAAAATTTTTTTTACTAGAATAAAGAAAGGTTGACATATAACACCAAATATTTATTGATGTTGGCTGTACTTTCTTTGTCTTTAAAATGAATTAATTTTAGCTTATGGTTATTTGACTTGTGGCAACTAAAAATTATAATAATTATATACACGAGTAGGTAATTGGTAAATATTTTTAATTTTTTTTATGTTATTAGTGTTAATATGTAAGTATGTTTTTATCATTTCCATAAAAAAAATTATCCAGAATTTAGGGCAGTTATTATCTAGCATAGAATAAGCGAGATTATATGTATATATAACTCAACTTTTTTTATGTCAGAAGATAACTGCCCTAAATTTTGTGTACAAACGTGATTTTACATATATGATAATATTGAGTCAAATAATTTCAATTGAATATTCCCATTCATTTGTCCTATACCATATAATATATAACTAAATCAATCAACATTACGAGGAGACGTATATAGGAACCAATTCTTATTTGGTGTTTGATCTCATGACCTCTATCATCGTAGGCAATGCTCTTGCCTACTCAACCACGGTCTCACTTCACCTTCAATTACTCAATGATTATTCTATATAAACTTCAACCAATCCATGAAATAAAATAAATAAATATATTTATAATCATATAATGAAAATAATCAAGCTTATTGTTATTTTTAATTTATTGTTCAAGTGTAAATTGAGAAGAAAAATATATTTTTACAGTCACATGATTATTTCAATTGAAATAATTTTTTTTCAATTTTTATACACTCGTAAATTATTATTAAATTTTTTTTTTTATATAATTTATTAATTTCTCTATAAATATATGTGTATAAATTTTTTTTATTAAGTTATTTTATATTTAATAATTTTATACATGAGTAGGTAAATATTTTTAATTTTTTTTATATTATTAGTGTTAATATTTAAGTACGTTTTTAACATTGCCATAAAAAAAAAAATTATCCAAAATTTAGGGCAGTTATATTCTAGCATAGAATAAGCGAGATTATATTCATCTCAACTTTTTCTACGTCAGAAGATAACTGCCCTAAAAATTGGATGTGCAATGAAACATACATAGAATATGCACGGGCTATTTAATGGTACTATCATTATTCATATCATAACGTTATGATTGCCATTAACTAATGTTCACCACCCTGTATCTGAACTGGAACCCTATATTACCGTACGTTAAGCTCTTGCCTACTTAACCACAGTCTCGCTTCACCTTCAATCATTCAATCATAATTCTATATAAACTTCAACCAATCCATGAAATAAAATAAATAAATATATTTATAATCATAAAATGAAAATAATCAAGTTGCAATTTTTTTTCCGTTCATTTAAAATAATAAAACAAAGCTATCAAGTTGCTGTTTTTATTTTGTATATTTATTTATTATTTTTTTTTACTTTAAAAATAAGTACTTGTTAAAAAAAAAAAAAAAATTGGATTCTGTGGTTAAGCACCTTTGGGTTTTGTCTTAAACTATCTTTGCACAAAATGACACCAATAATATTTCGATTATAAATTCAACTTGATATTTTTTTTATAAATAAAATAAAAAAATTTTTTTTACCAGAAGAAAAAAAGGTTGACATATAACACCGAATATTTATTGATGTTGGCTGAAAGTAGCTTCAAGAGAAATTGTGACACCGGGTGATAAAAGAATTTCAGACTTTTTTCATTTGGAGAAAATGAAAAATAATAAAAATAAAAAAAAAAGGAAGGATATAAAGAAGCATGTGTGTGAAACAATTGTCACAAGTTTGACCGTGACAATATATAGCTGCATTTTCTCTTGAAATTTTTTTTCCATTTTTTATTATTATCAAACTCAAGGTCACAGTCGTTGTCGTTCAATAAATAACAATCGATTTTTCATTCCCATTGAATGTTCACATCTACAAGCCAATAAATAATCCATCAAAAGTCATTTTATAAAAATAAAAAAAAAGCTCACAATATTTTTACAATTTCCTTTAATAAATTTTAACACTTTTTTTTCATTATTTCCTTTATATTTTTTCGCATTGTTTCATGTAGCTTTTATCAAAATTGTTTCATATTTTTATTATCAGATTAAGTAATGCATTGTACTATCTACTTGAAATTCATTTTTTCGTCATAACAATTATCAACGCCTCTGCAATTTATACAGCGTATAAAATAAATTTATTTAAATAATAAAAAAAATAGCAAAAAATAAAATATTGCTATTTAAATTCAAGTATAATAATAATTTTTTTAAATTTAATTTATTATTCACTACTTGATGATATTTCAAAATATATTTTGTGTATTTAATTTCATTCATTCATTCACTGAAATTTCATACTCTTATCTGATATTTATATTCATAAATATAAAAAATATGAATTTTAATAATTTTTAAAAATAACTGAAAATAAATATTTATAAAATTTTCAAATTAATTATATTTTAATTTGAACAATTATTAAAACTTTTATTTATTTATTTAAACGAATTTTTTTATTGATCAATGTTTGTCTAGTTGTATAAAATAAAATAGCAATTAAGTGAAAAAAAAAAAAGTAAATAAATGAATTGACATTTGCAAAGGGTCACGGTCGATACACTGTCTTCACTTGAACATTGTCTTTTTTAGTGATTGAATTGCTTTGAAGGATAAGAGTGAATATTTGAGATAAAAAAAAATAAAAAATAAAGATAAAAAGAGAGAAGGTGTATGTTGTTATATAATCCATACGAAAATACTTTCGGGAAAATGTTAAACAATGTTACAATCGAGGGAGATAAAACAAACAAAAAAAAAAAAAAAAAAATTAATGTAATCACAATATGGATACACGCATATCAAATCTCAAGAGACAAATAAAAATAATAATAAAATGTGTTTGTGGTGTGTACAAGTGTATTTGTGTATATATTTATTATTGGATTATACATTCAGTGACACTCAATCATCATCACCTTGGGAATTTAAAGAGCTTTCAAGCTCCGAAGAGATATCCATTGTTTTTGTATATAATATTGTTTTTTTATCATTTTATTTTTATGATTTTTATCGACTCTTTTAGCTGAATAATTTAACAAAAAAAAAAGCCTTGAGAATTTCTTTTCATTTTTTTTATTTTTACTCTTGTAATAATTGCTTTTAAAGTGGAATAATTTATTTTCATTTTTTTTTTTCGTTTATAGAGCTTTTTGTTTGAAGTTATTTTTTTTCAGTTTTAAAATGTATGGGTTTTTTTTTTTTTAGATTGAGTTATTTGGTTTTTTTAAAAAAATGATTTGCTTATAAATTATTGAAATATAGTTAAATTTTCGAGATGAATATTACAATTGTAAAATGAAAATTGTTACAAGTTAATTATTAATTATTTTGACAAGAGCTTTTTTTAATAAATACAATATAATTTTACAAAATAACTTCATGTATATTTATTTTTTATTATTTTGTAAAATTATATTGTATTTATTAAAAAAAGCTCTTGTTATTTACAAAATAATAATAAAAAATAAATTTATGTATTGATTTTTTTAAAAATTATTTTGTAAGATGATATTGTTCGCATGTATAAATAACACAAAAGCTCTAAAAATTTTCAATTTCCTTTAATAGAATATTAGCGAAAATGATATAATTATTGTACTCAATTAGTAGTGTTAAATTTTTTAATTTCAGATAATGACACATCTCAAGTAAAATTTTCATATACAATAGTAAAATAGTAAAATAATAAAATCCATTTTAATCACATTGATCATGGTAAATAAAATATTTTTTACATGTAAAAAAATCAATGTGATTAATATATTAACCTTGAATTAATTAATTTAGTGGTGCAACTACAAACATTTACAATTATTCATTTCAATAATATCAACTCAAATAAATTTCTACAATTATTTTATATATATTTTTTCGAAATCCTTATTGGCAACGAGACGGAGGAATTTACGAGAAATACGGAGACATTTACGAGTTTCACACACACACACAAGTTTTCTCGTAACCTGCATAAATTTCTCCGTAAATTTTCCCGTATATATACGGTGCCAATAGAGTTATACCGATATTTATTTTATTTTTCTAATCTTATATAAAATTATTAAAATTTATGGATTAATGATAATCAAAGCTTTCCATTACAGACTTGCATATTTGATATTTTTTGTGGAATAAAAATACTAACAGAGTGTATATTTTGACTGAGATGTTTTTACCTGTCCGTCATTCTAATTATTTACGTTGTTATAATTTAAGATATATATTATATTTATACAAATATTTTGACAAGCTTATGTCATGCAAATATGTGTGTGTATGATTTATCGAAGTAGTCACGGATCACTTGATAATGTTATTTACATGTTTTGGATAAATTAATCGTAAATGCATGAAGCTGGTGTGAACGAAAAGCCAATGAATATTCATATTATCATCATCATAAATACAGCTTCCACTTCTGTCTTCTACGACGATACAATTTCTCATCGTCTACCTGAACCCCTTTATACACATATATACACTACGAACATTGTTAATTTAAACAAATATAACAAGATCCCTATTGCGTCTCTACATTTATAATAAAATCATTTTTTTTTATTCGTTTTTTCTTCAAGATATTTTTCTTTCAAATTTTTATATATTTTTTCTACTTTTTCTTTACAAGAATAAAATAAAGAAAGAAAATGTGTTAAAGTATTTTATCTTTCACAATTTATCTTTAAACTTTTTGAAATCTTTTTATTTTTTTTTTTCTTTATTGACACTTTTTAACTATTTTTTATTTTCAAAGTCAAACATGTTATTTTGCTACTTTGATGCAATGGATCAAATTGTCGTGTGTCCAGTTTGAGATTTTTTTTTTTTTTTTACTCAATAACATACGTTGCAAGAAAATGAGATAAAAAATTTCAGACAAAAAATAGTAAAAAAACTTGATAAAAAGATATATATTTTTATCTTTTACTTTTTATCATCGTCATTTTTTTTTTTTTTTTTTTTTGACACTTATACTTTTACAGCTTTTTATTTTTCCACAGACAAAAGAATCGTATTTATTATCGTTTATGACGAGAATATATTGGAAATGATATTTAATTTTTATTGACAAATTTATATGAGCCAAAATAAGAGCTTTTTTTTTTACCCTTGTTTTTTATTTTCGTGTAAATTCTCAAGTTAAAATGAACACCCGATGGACCGATCAATAACCATCTAAACATTTATAATTCCGTAAAATTAAATATGTAAATAGAAAATAATTTATGCAACTTGTTGACTAACAAACTCAATTTTATTATTTAATTTTTTAAATAGTAAAACATGTTTTCCAACCGTAAATACACAACAAATTAACACGTAAATTTGTTGAAACAATTTTATCATTACATGATCACAACAATTTATACCAAACAGACAAAAAAAATTTATGTTTTTATCAATTTATCAATATAAAGAATTTTAAAAAAATACTGTTTAAAATTTTTCATGAATATTAATTATTTTTAAATGTATTTTTAATAAAAAAAAAAAAAAATCAATGTAATAAATTATTTGATTTATGTTTTCTGTTATTCGAAGGGTTTTACATTTTCATGTAAAACAATTTAACAATATCTAATTTGCATGAAAAAAATTCACACAGCTTTGATTTTATAAATAAATAATAAATTTTTCCATTGTTCTGGTTCCCGCATATTTTATTCAACAAACAAAAAAATAAATAAAATTATTTGTACATGAAAAACAATATTACAAACATGATACTTTGAGTTGTGTTAAATTCACATGTACAATTTCAATATTTACGTAATGAAAACTTTACAAATTCAAATTAAAAAACACTTTCTCACTTGCAACACAAAGCAAATTCTAAAATGTTCAAAGGACTTTTCTTTGACCGAATAAATACGAGGAAAATAGATGACTCTTTGTCTCAACTTTTCACAGTATTCTAAATGTTCAAAAGTTTGATAAAAATAAAAATAAAAAATACCAACATGCATGCAAAAGTTTTAATTAACACACATAGTCACACAAATAGTTAAAAAATTTTATACATAAATATTTTTATGGCATGATTTTTTGATTAATTAATTTATTTATTTCAGATTTTTTCAGATGGAAAAAAATAGTCTTTACTATTTTAAAGAGTAGAAATTTTAGTGAGCTACATCCTGCTGTGTCAATGCAAGTCAGAAAAAATAAATATAAAAAAAAAAAGGAGAAAAAAAAAAAAATTAGTAAAAGCATAGTCAAGCGAAATGACGAGTTTGAGATTGCTTCCGGACAAGACTTGACTCTCAAGTGGTCAGAGTCAACGTACAGTCAGACAAAATAAAAAATAAATAAATAACTAAATAAATAGAAAGCTTTTATTTTTAATATGTCGAGTTTGTCGTCAGGTGGATTGCCAACATTGGCTGGACAAATAACAAGCACATTATTACCAAATGTTAAAATTGAAACAGAAGATAGTAGTACAATATCAATCATTGTTGCTATTTCAATTGTGTTTATTTTAGCACCAGTTACAATAAGTAGTAATACACTTATACTTGCTGCATTTTATCGATATAAAAGACTAAGAACAGCATCAAATTGTTTACTTGCTTCACTTGCTGTTAGTGATTTTGGGGTAAGAATTTTATAACTAATTTTAATCTATAGCTCTGTGCTGGTACATCTGTACTGTTGGGTTAACAATAATAAATAAATAAATAATTTTTATATTCAAAATATATTATTTTTTAAAGTAAATAGTTAACGTAAAAAACATTTTGATTTGTATTTCATGAAATTATTATAATGAATTTTATATATTACGATGAGAAATAAAATTTTATTATTAAATTTATTTGTGCTTTTTTGTTTGTCAATAAAAATTAAATTTATTTAAAATTTAATATAATATAAACAGATATTTTAATTTATAAATTATTAGAAAAAATTTTAATAAAATACTTGGCATAAATATTCGTTTAAAAAATTTACAAATAAATAATTTTCACCGATAAAATTTAAAATTAATTTAAAAATTTAATCTTTGCTAATTTTTTGAAACTTAAATATTGAATATTTTGATATTAATAATTTTATAAATCAAGTATAAATATTAAAAATAAGAAAATAAAATTTATAAATTAATATTTAATCAATATCAATAAAAAAAAAAAATAATATTTCAAAATAAAAATTTTTATCAAGTCTCATCTCTTTATATTTTTTTTCTTTTACAAAATATATCCAATATTGGTACTTGAAAAAAAAATAAAGTAAATAAAAATGAAAAAAATATTAAATAGTTAAATATTCAACAGGTTGGTGTATTTATGCCTTTCGGTGTTCACCTGGAGTTATCAGGTAGACCAGAAACTGGAATCACAAATATATGCATACTACCATACTGCATAATAATAACACTTTGTAGTGTGAGTGTACTTGTCACTGTTGCAATTGCTGTTGATAGATTAACATCACTTGCTCAACCATTGAGATATAAAAATATTATAACTCACAGTAGTGTTGAAAAATACATCGCTGTATTTTGGATATATGCAATTGCCGTCGGATCAACACCTCTTATTTATGCCCAGGCAATGGGAATTATTCAATCACACAGGTAAAATTATAAACATTAAATTATTGTTATTATAAATATTTTTAAAACTTAATTAAATCGTGGAGAAAATATTGAAGAATATGATTTAAAATTGCATTGCACGGATGAACTAATTTTCTTGGTGGAAATATTTCTCCGTAATAGGTTTGAATTTATTTCGGATTACTCCGTAAATTTCTCCGTTTTTTTTATCTCTTTAAATTGTTTTTATTTTATTTTTTTTATTTTGATATTTTAATATTCATTGAAATGGAAATATAGAAGATATTAATCAGGTTGTTTTGTCTTTTGCTAAAACAAACAAAATTAACAAATATAAAGCTTCATTAGTGCCACTTCAGTTATCACCTCTCTTACTTAATTCATTTCAAAGATAAAAAAATTAAGAAAAAATCAAATAAAGTCTGAAAAAAATAACTGTGATTCATTTTATAAATAACTACCAGAGATATTATACTCTCTGAATTAATTTTTTTCATAATACAATGACCTGAAGAAATTAAAAATAAATAAAGCATTGTAATAAATAAAAAATATATATATTATTATTAATAAATTATTAATAATAATATATAAATTTTTCATCAAAAGAATTTGTTAAAAAAGAACATAGTGTCACATGTTTTCACAAGCTTACAAGCTCTCTAACAACAATAAAATAAAGAAAAAAAAAAAAAAAACTACAAACTTTTTTCAAACAAATTTAATAAAACAAAGTATTTTTTTCTTCTTTCATTTTATTTAATTCTCTTTACAACAGTTAATTTCAATTAGCTTTAGTTTTTGTTTCAAAGCCTTTAAAATTATACTCATTAGTCACTTCAATTGATTACGTAAACAAACTTTCATAAATATAAAAAATTAAATTTCAGCTATTTAAAAATTTAAAAGAAAAAAAAGAATTTTCTTAATTAAAAAGTATATTTTATTTTATTAATTATTAATTAATTATTAAATGATAGAATTGATATATTTTTTGTATTTTTAATTTTCAGTGGTAGCTGTCGTTTTGGTGCTGCTGTACAACCACCAGTACGTGTTTTTTTGGTTGTTGCTGTATGGGCACCAAGTGCATTGATACTACTTGGTTGTTATATATATGTTTATCTTGTTGCACGTGCACATGCACGTGCAATATACACTGTTGAATTATCATTTCGTCATGAAACTCAAACACTAACATTGCCAAGATACGGACAAACATTGGCTGTTACTGTTGGTGCATTTTTTGTTCTTTGGCTACCTTTTCAGGTGACGTAAATATTTATTTTACTAATTAATTTATCTTAATTATAATTTATAATAATTAAGATACATGTTTTTTAATAAACAAAAAATAAAATCATCTATTTTTTGTTTATATAAGAAAGCGTTTAGTTTGGTTCTTTTTTTATTTTATTTTTTTCGTTCTATTAAGTATTTTATTATTCCTGAAGCTTTATTAATTCAAGACACGTTCAACTTGGATGTTTTCTACTTTACTCAATAAATGCAAAAAAGTGACAAAGTCGTAATAAACATTATAAACGCGACAGGAATTGCAAAGTAAATATCTTTGTAAAATATATAAAAAATAAATATATATTTAAAATACCTTTAACATGATTTCCCTATTGTCCAATCGAGACTTTTGCAAGTTGGCTACTTTTTAAAAAATACTTTGCTGAATGAAAAAATAAAATGAAAGTTTTAAATGATAACGAAAAAAAATATTATAAATTGGACGAGTTGGCTCAATTTATGTGACCATGAAGGTTTAGAAAACTTTTGGTGCATGAATAAATTATTACCGTGATAATTTATTGCTTTGCCAATTTAAATATAAAAAAAATTCTTGCCAATTATTCGCTGATTATGTTTTTTATATGGGTAAATTGATGTTTGCATAATAAATATATACATAAAATTTTCTATGGAAATTATTTATAATATTTTTTTTCTTTCTATAGAAATTTCTTTATAAAGTCATAAATTTATTTTTTAAATTTTATAAACTTATTGTAGACTGTCAGCAATAATTATACGCAATGTTGATTATTAAAATAAAAATTTTTATATTTATTAAAATCTATAATTTGTAAGAGAAAAAAAATTTAAAAAAAAATTTATTTTCATAAATAAATAGTATAAAAAAATTTTATTTATCATGATCAATGTGATTAACATTAAGCTTAAATTAATGAATTTATTTGTATCTATTTTTTATTATGTTGTAAAATAATATTGTGTTTAAAAAGCTCTTGTAGAATTAATAATTCACTTGTTATTTTTATCATTTTACAAATGTAAAATTCATCTGAAAAATTTGAATATAATTTAATTAATATTGTAAATAAATATTTGAATGTTAAAATATTATTATTTATATTATTTATTTATAAAATATATTTTTTATTATTTTGACAAATTTACATTCACTCTAAATTAATTAAATCATTTATTTTTTTATTTTACAAATATTCATTTCAATAATATCAACTCGAAAATGCTTCTACAATTTTATTTATTTAATCTTGAAAAATTATCAAAATTTATGGATTATTAATAATGAAAATTTTTCATTACAGACTTGCATGCTTCTTGATATTTTTTGTGGAACAAAAATATTAACAGACTGGTCTGTATTCTGGCTGAGCTTACCAATCCTAGCTCACAGTGGTTTAAATCCTTGGATCTATGCATTTCATCATGGTGAAATGCGTATAGCAGCTGGTAAAATTGCTGAAAATTTATTAATTCTATTTGGTATACATCCAAGTCGTTATGGCTGTTCACCAATGCGTCGTTCAATAAATTTTCAACTTTCCGATATAAATAAAAATAACGATGATGAACAACGTCCACCAGTTGAAGATTGTTTCGCTGCTAAATCATCAAATAATTCAAATTACTACACAGTACAAAAAAAACAATTAAACATAGAAGTTGATATATCACCCGAAGATAATGAAAAAAAAAATTCAAAAAATTTTTCAAGTGTATCAGCAATTATTGAAGAAGACGTTAATGATTTAGCTAAAATGCTTGATAAAGATTATGTCAATAATCGTAATCGTATTATTGATAAAAATTATAACATTGAAAAATTTAAAAATTTAAAATATCTTCTAGATCCAACGTTTAATAAAATACGTCATTTACGTTATTTAAATAGTAGCAACAACATCAACAACATCAACAATAATACTTGTTGTAAAAATCATCGACGTATTGATGAAACAAAATTTAAATCTTATCAAAATTTAAAAACAGAGCTTGTTAATAATAAAAAAAAAATAAATGCAATATCAGAGCCAATGTTGAATAACACAGAAATTCAATATGATGATGATGACGATGATGACGATGATGATGATGATGATGATGTATCAATAAATGAAATATTAAACGACAGAATAATGAGATTAAAACAACGTCGTGATTCAGGTCTATCATCATTATCAGATCCAAATATAAAATCAATAAATAATACAATAATAAAATTAAAATACGATCATACATCTAATTATCATGGTCATTCAATTCAAAATTTAGATAAAAATATAATCCATAATTGTCAATTAAAAAATAAAAATGATATTATATTTAAATGTCGTAAAGCATCAAGAAAATTAACAATAACAGCAAATAAATTAACAAATTTATTTAATAATGAACGTCAAAATTATCATGGTATTAATACAAAAAATATTGAAACAATTGTTGGAATTGATAAATTAACATATATATCAAAAAAAAAAAATTATATTGAGTCAAATAAAAAATATAATTTATTAACATTACCAAGAATACGTTCAGAGCCACCAACTCCAGTTGATCCATTACCACTTGATTGTCTAGAAGAGGAATCTTCAGCTGATGAAGATGACGAAGACAATGATAATACTCTTAATAAAATTGATATTAATTGTAGAAATAATGCATCAACAAGTAGAAGAAATAGTTCAAAATGTTCAGTGAGATATTCTGATCCAATTGTACCATATGTATTATTAAATATCGAAAACTTTGATGATGAAGATGATGATGACAGTGATAACAATGTTAAAAGCACAGTAAATCCAATTGAATTATCAAATGCATTATTAAAATCATCAGATGCTGATAGAAATTTAAATGGTAATTTATTTAATGAACATGATTTATCAGCAACAACAAGATTTAGTTCAAGACGTCCATCTGATTTACGATGGTTTGAATCATCAAGAAGCCAAGAGGCATTATCAAATATTGATAGTCATAAATTATCACCATCATCATATTCAGTTAATAATTATACATGTACAAGTGGTAGTGATTTAAATGACACAACATTTACTGATTCATTTATTTGTCCTGATCCATTAACATCATCATTACGTGAATCATTTTTCGATGGACAAACTGATAATTTTACATCGTTTGATGATACTGATACTAATGATGATGATGATAATAATAATTTAGATAAATCAAAAATTCAATCATCAGTGTCGTCTGTTAGTTTTAATGATCTTAAATATAATAGTCATAGTAAATCAACTGGATCTGTGATTTTTGGATGTAGAAATGCTATTTTAAAAATTAATGAAAATCATAGAGATTGTGTTAATATTAGAATTAGTGATAGTTATTGTAATAAATATAAAAATAATATATTATCACCGGTTAATAATGAAATATTTGATGGTACTGGTGGTCCCAGTGGTGTTCGTGTTTGAAAATTTATTTAAAAAACGACAAGAAAATTATGATATATATATTTTTTGATGATAAATTGTAATCTGTTGAAGCTTTATTTATTTTATTAGTTGTTATTTCATATTGTAGATGATAATTAAATATCACAAAATGAAAATTAAATGATAATTTATTATTTGATTAATTATCTTGTCATGTAAAATTTGTTGGGTTTGTTAATTTAATTGACAAGTTGTTTTAATTAATATTCAAACATGTGTTGCTTTATTTTTTTTATTTTTTGAATGAGGTTTGTATGGTTGAGTTATTTTGTGATAATGTTTTATCAATGTACCTGGAATGTTTAAATTATTATTATTTCAGTGCCAAGTTCATACGTAAAATTATAATGCCAAAATGAAATAATAACTGTCCAATGTTTTAAAGCCAATGTTAATCTATGGACCAAAAAAAAAAACAAAAAATAATAAACAAAATAATAAAATAGTAATTCAATAATTGTCATAGTATTGTTATTTTTATTCTACTAGTTGTAAAATTTAAAATTTAAAATTTAAACAGAAAAAATGATAATTAATTGTAAATAATTCAATTAAAATTTCAAATAATATATTTAGAAAAAAATTAATTAATCGAAAAAAAAAAAAAATACTTTTTATACATGTCATGTATCATTAAACAAATTAAAACTGAATTTACCTGTATTTACTCATGTACCTAAGTTGGTGCAATTGTAATTTTATATTTGTAACTAAAAAAAAAACTATTATCGTCCATGTAATTATTTAAAAAAGCCTATTTGATATTGCTATTCAAAAAATTACTAAGGACAAGCAATAGCTGAGGAAAATATGTGGCTAAGGAATTAATGTAAATTACCACATAATTTGTTTAGCTACGTTAATTCCTTAGCTACATCTTTTTCTGAGCTACTGCTTGTCTTTAGTATTTTAATTTTCAATAAAACAAATTACAGCTGACAGGAAAAAAAAAGTAACTTCAAAATTGCTGGAATTCACGAATATATTATTGGCAGAAGAGAAAACATGACATCAGAAAACACGAAAATATTTGCCACCATTATTGCACCAGATCACGATGATCAAAAAAATACCATTAACTTGTAATAATGACTTATCATCACAACTAGCTGATCAACAACTTCGTCAACAAATGGATATATATTTCATCAGAATAAACAAACAATACTTCATTATCAACAAATACAAATCCAGTCCCAAATGCTTTCCGATTTTTCTCCAACTTTCTCCGACTTTTCTCCAGTTTTCTCCGATGATGGGTCAAAAGCCGGAGAAAAGTTAAAGAAAAGGTGGAGAAATATTCTCACCAGAGATATATATGAGGCCTATTTACTATATGAATTAAAAAAAATATATAATTATAATAATTTTAAAAATGTCATCAAAATAATAACACTCGTATTTATAAATAAAATTATATTTTTATGATCGAATAAACAATTAAAAAAAATATTGTTATTATATTTTAATGAAAACATTAATAATCTTTACTGTATCTATGTATAAAGACAGTTTTGTTTTTTTTTTTAATTAATTAATATTATGTTTAATAAAGAATAAATGAAAATTAATAAAAAAAAAATTAAACACTTATGATAAATCTATTATTTTATAATTGAAAATTGAATGTTGTTATTTATTTCATTTCAAATAAAAATAGATGATGATTATGATATTAGATTTTTTATTTTTATTAGAATTTTTTTAATTATAACAAATGAGCCTGGCCGAGTGGACTAATTAGGAGATCTTATCAGGGAAAGTTAGATAAGCTAAAAATATAAAATTTAATAACTATATTTTTTATTTTAACAGAAATAAGTTTATAATAATATTTTAATAAGAATTATGAGATTGAAATTTTTTTTTTTTATTATATTTAGTTTTTTTTTAACTACAAAGTGATTATTTATTTTCTTTTGACAAATTCTTTTAAATATTTTATATAGACAACATCTCTGAAAATACTAATAAACTATTGACACATTTAATGCGGGTAGTTTTCGTAAAAAGGTGGTGAAATGACGGAGAAAAGTTGAAGAAAAGTTCGAGAAAAGTCGGAGAAATATTTCCACCAGGGATATATACGATCAAGTCTGACTACCAAAGATTCCAAGCCAACCAACGAAGTAAGTTACCACTTTTTTTATTAACTAAAGAATTCAACAAAGGTACGAAAAAAAAATATATATACAAAAAAAAAAGTAATTTTCTTTAAAATATATTAATAGTTTATTTTTATTTTTTTTGTTGCTCTGTCTAATGTAATTGTAATATTAATTTTTTTTTGTTATTATTTAAGAAAAAAAACGCTTAATGTTTACAAATAATACAAGTGACGTACCCAGGTAGAAATTAGAGTCAATTTGAGGTGACTTTTTGACTTTACATGTTAATTTGATATGAGAAAGCAAAAAATTGACTCTTATTTCTACCTGGGGTACATTTTAAAAAATTAAATACAATAATGACAAATCTATTTTTTGTTTTTCTTTAAAATATTATCATCAACAAAATTACAAATTTTAAATTAATAAATTTTTATTTATCAACTCCATTAATAGACAATTTAAAATAACAGCAATTGATATTTTATTGTTTTTATTTTGTAAATTAGCTTTTAAAAATGTTGGTTAATTTAAAATTACAAATTTTTTTTTGTTGATGATTGAGGTGGATCGATGAAGATATATTTAAAACAGCCAATTGTTGAATTTTTTTATTCTTCTCGCTCGAAAGGTGCTAAAAAATAATTTAGATATAAATATAGTAAAAAATAAATATAGATTTTTTTATCTAAATGATGTATGTATTTTTAATTTGATAATTATTTATAAATTTACCAGTGTAACAGCACCAATATCCACTTGGACAATAATACGCCGTAGTGTAATAATGACAAGTATATGGAGCTTTGCATTTTATTGTTCTATCATAACTTGCACATACTCTTGCATTATTTGAACCAAAAGCTTTAAAAATAATTTATCAAATAGTTATATAATTTTTTAATATAAAAATAAATTAAATATATATAGTTGAATATAAAATTAAACTTACGAGCAATGATTCCAGTAACAGAAATACTTAAAATTATAAAAAAAATCAATATTATATTTCTTGACATGATAATTTATGTACAAATTAAATTATGCATAAGTAATTTAAAAATAATATTCAAAATTTATGATGAATTTTTTGAAACAAGGAAATAAAATTGACTGATACCTTTAAAGAGTGACGAATGAATGGCCTCGATTATTAAATATAACAAAATTCTTAAATCAATTTAAATTGATTTTTAATTATACTTTTGATAATCTAATTTTAAACTTTTAATATCCTGGTTGACTTGAATTATTTTTGATAAAAAAATTTCTAAAAATATCTTTTATTTTAAATATCAACTTTATTCATTTTTTATTATTTTTATATGACACAAATATATGTATTAGAAATATTTTTTTTTTGTCTAATGACGAATACATTTTACTATTTTTTAAATATGATTATTTCGAATTTTTTCAGGGATTCATCATGATGCAAATACAGAGCCATTTCGTTGATTTTTATTACTCATTTTTCTTCATGTTCAAAGCCTGTGTTAAACACAGTAATAATTTATCATTAATATATTCTCAAAAAATTATATTTTGATATAATGAAAATATAATATTTTAATTTATTTAACATTAATGCATAAACACATGTAATCAGTTCAAATATGACAATTTTCTTAAAAGTACATCTATATCCTTGATCATGTAAAGTGACACAGCGAAGTTCTGTAAATAATAATTTTTTTTTTTTTAAATTAAATAAAATTGTAAAAATATAAAATATATATTATAAAAAAATTATTGTAAACTTACGATGAGAAGCACAAAAAAGGCTGAACAATACGAGAACACTCCCAAATAAATTCACGAAAATATTCATACGCATTGTTGAATTTTTTTAAAATAAATAATAAATAAATTATTGAAATTAACAGCTGTTGATGCTATGAAGGTTTTAGGTATTATGAATTTTTCAGTAAAGTGAAAAACAAATTGTTCTGATGATTGACGTGGACGAATGAAATTTTTAATAATAATTTATACGTGGCAGCTTTATATTTGTCCAACTACGCAGGTAAATTAATTACCCAACTTAATTTTTCTTATACTTCGCAATATGCATAAAGACTTATTTTATGATAAAAATTATTACTATTAATTAATTCAAGTCAACTAGGAAGTTTAAAATTAGATTATCAAAAGTATAATTAAAAATCAATTTAAATTGACCTGAGAATTTCGTTATATTTAATATGAAGATTTATTTATAAAATGAAAATTTTATTTCCTTCTTTCAAAAAAATATCATAAATTTGAATATTATTTTTAAATTACTTTATGCATAATATGTAATAAATTTATTCAAAAATATAAATTATTTTTTTATAATTTTAAATTTTTGTTACTGAATCATTGCTCGTAAGTTTAATTTATATTCAACATATATATTTAATTTGTTTTTATATTAAATAATAGATTTATATATAAATCTATAGACTTGAAAATTATATTTATTTAAAAAATCCAAATCACCCATGATTTAAATTAGATCAGTCAAGGTTTATCATCAAGGATAAATAAAAAAGAAAAAGGCAAACAGAAAGAAATTCATATGAGAGTAAGTGAGAAACTGTCCTTTTTATATAAGGAATATATATTTTGACACGTGTGCATATGAATAGCAATTATTACTATTATTATTTATTTATTTATTTATTTTGATGTGCCCAACGGCCTATTCAGCCATAAAAGGGTTACAGAATAAAATTGTAGAAAATACAATTTAACAGATTATAACTAGAATATATAAATTTTTTCCGGGATTCATCTTGCTTTCAAAACAGTGTCATTTCGTTGATATTTATTACTCATTTTTCTTCAGGTTTGAAGTCTGTATTAAAAACAATAATAATTTATCATTAATATATTTTTTTTAAAGTTATAATGTTGGATTATAATGACAACAAAAAATATAGTATTTTTAATTTACTTGACGTGGACTAATTAAATTTTCAATAATAATTTAAGTAATTTATATTTGTCAAATTACGCAACTTAATTTTTTTTCATACCGAAAAATATGCATAAAGCCTTGTGATAAGAATAATTGCTATTTAAAACATACATTTTTTTTATTTTTCTTTATATAAAATATAAATTAATTTTTTAAGATTTTATTGTTTGTTTTGTGTTCTTTAACATTTCAATATATTTCATGGATAAATTAAATTAATATATTTTTTTTAAAAACTAAGTTTAAAAATAAAAATTTTAATTTTATTTTATTACTTTGATTAAAAATATATTAAACTTGTCACTAAAATTGAGCAGTCAAGTTAAATAAAATCATAAATTTCATAATAATGATAAAACAATTTCATTTTCTAGATAAAAACCCAGCTTGAAATTTTTTTTTTATTCTAATATTGAAGATTTTTATATTTTAAATTTTTTACACGTGAAGGAATTATTATAAAGTTTGAAAATTATACAGCCAAAAAAAATATAAATTATTTTATTGCTAAACATTAAACAAAAATAATTTTTTGTTATCGTTTTGTGTTTGTATTATTATTAATACTTGGCTGGTGTGTTTAATTTTTTTTTATAAACTTTTATAAATTTTTATTTGGAAAAAAAAATTTTTTTACACTTTTGTAAATTAATATTATTAAACAAAATAATCTTCAAAATATAAATAAAAATTATAATTGAAAAATATAAAATTTAATAACCATATACATTGGGTTGATTTTTATTTTTTTTTATCAATAATTTCATCATTATTATTTTAACAGATCAAGTTTGATCTAGTCAGATCTAGTCTGTAATTGTTTGATATGTACCCAGATCTGATCTGATCTGGCTCAGATGGGATTGGATCTAATCAGATCAAATCTTATGTGAGCCAAATTGGATCAGATCTGGCTCCAATTAATGTAATTGTATTACCAGAGATTTCATTATAAAAGATGAAAATAAGTCATTATCACGGTAACATAAGAATAAAAATTAATCATAACTCAATAGTAATTTTTATCAATTAAAAAAAAATTTATGAAAATCGAAACGAAAGTAATACGAAAAGTGGAACTTATTCCATCGACATCAACAGTACAGAAGCAAATACACCATCGTCAGTATCAACAATCATTGAATCAGTATCAAATTTATCATCTTATTCAACTTTATCAACAGTTGATAACATATAATATTCAACAACTTGCAACAACTGATCAGAATCGGCTGAACTAGATATTCGCAGCAGCTACCTGGTGAAAATATTTCTACAACTTTTTCCGACTTTTCTCCGACTTTCTCCACTTTTTTATGATAATGATCCACTGCTGATGAAATGGCGGAGAAAGGTTGAAAACAAGAGAAGTCGGAGATATACAGTGAAAAAAAGTTGAAATAAATTGCAAATTGGAGAAAAGTTAAAAAAAGTTTGAGAAACTTTTAAATAATAAACAAATTGAATAAATAGTTAAATATAAAATTAACCTTACGAGCAACGATTGTAGTAACGCAGACCGCAGTAATAGTTAAAATTATAAAAAAAATAAATATAATATTTCTTGACAAATAATGTAATAATAATATTTAAAATTTATGATGAATTTAATTGAAAGAAGGAAATAAAATTGACTGATACTTTTAAAGAGTGGCGAATAAATGGCATCGATTATTAAATATAACAAAATTCTTAAGTCAATTTAAATTGATTTTTAATTATACTTTTGATAATCTAATTTTAAACTTCCTGGTTGACTTGAATTATTTTTAATAAATAAATTTTCTGAAAATACCTTTTATTTTAAATATCAACTTTATTTATTTTTTATTATTTTTATATGACACAAATATATTAAGTAGAAATATTTTTTTTTTTTGTCTAATGACTGAGACATTCCACTGTTTTTTAAATATGATTTTTTTCAAATTTTTCCAGGGATTTATTATGCTGTCGATACAGTGTCATTTCGTTGATATTTATTACTCATTTTTCTTCAGGTTTAAAGTCTGTAAAGAATATTAATTCATTATTGATATATTCAAAAAAAAATAAATAAATATTGTTGAATTATAATGGAAATGAAAAATATATTTTTAATTTACAATAATAGCAACATCTTTCGCCGGTAGACATGCATATCCGATATCATACAAATCTTCACAGTCAAGTTCGGTAAATAATATATTTTTTTTCCAATTAAATAAAATCCTAACAATATATAATATATATTATAAAAAAAATTATTATAAACTTACGATGGGTAGCACAAATTAGGTTGAACAATATGACAACACTCTCAAATAAATTTATAAAAATATTCATACGCATTGTTGAATATTTTTAAAAACAATAATAATTCATTATTAATATATTTATAAAAAAAAATATTGTTCTATTATAATAATAATAAAAAAACAGTAACGTGGCAGATTTGCATTTGTCCAAGTACTCAAGTAAGTATTTAATTTTATTTATTTTTTTATAACTCTCAATGTACATAAAGCTTTATTTTATGACTAAAACTATTACCATTTATGATACACATTTTTTTTTTTTAAGTTAATTTTTGTATTTACAAAATAATAACTTTTTCAATAATTTTATTATTTTTTTTTTTCTTCAATACTCCAATAAGTTTCACCTTGAAATGTTTATTGAATTTAACTTTGATCAACAGCTCGTAATTTTTTCTAAATTACTCTTCCCACTTGGAACCTTCAAAATAATAAAATAATAAATCGTTAATAAGAATATTTAATTTAGATAAAAAGATAGAACAAATTTAATAATTATTATTTTAAATTAAATAGTATTTTGATGAATAATTAATTATAGATTACTTGGATAACAACACCAGTCTCCACTTGGGCAGTAATACTGTGTAGTATAGTAGTGGCAAGTGTAAGGACGCTTACATTTAAGTGATCCATCAGCAAGACCACATAGTCTTCCATTATTTGAGCCAAAAGCTTCAAAGAAAAAACAGTTAAAACAATACTTATATAAAATATTCAAATAACAACTAATTAATTATTTATGTAGTTGAATAAAAATTGAAACTTACGAGCAATTATTCCAGTAACAGTAATACTTAATATTATAAAAAAAATTAAAATAATATTTTTAGACATGATAATTTATGCACAAATTAAACTTTAAAAATAATAATAAATATTGTAATATATTAAATGAAATTATTAAAAAAAAAATAAACTATATTTTGTTTTAATAAATAATTTATAAATAATTTGTAAAATAATGTTTAAAATTTATTTTAAAAAAAAGAAACCAACTAGCCTCTTCAACAAACGTTCAAGTAATGTCATTAATTTTTGTGTCTTTCAACTTGTTAATTATCCCCACTCAATCACAAAAAAGTCAGTATAAGTGTAATCAAATATATTTCTTTCAATCTTTTATATTATATTAATTTTTTTCAACAAAATAAAAAAAGACAAAAAAAAAAGGTAAAAGTGTTTTTTCATTTACATATAGGTAATTATTTTTTTGGACAAATATAATTGACATAAGTGTTTTTTGCATTATTTATTACAACTCTATAAAACTTGATTTTTTTGTTTAATAAAATTATTTATTTAAATTTATAAATAATACAAGGTAATATCATTTTAAAAAATTCATTTATTTATTTATTTATTATAATAATAAAATTAATAAATTACTATACAAAAAATCAATGTAAACTTTGTTATAATTTTAATTTTTGACTATTACAATTTTTCAATTTTATTATGTAAATTGAACACAAAAATAATATACACTAATATTAAATATTGCTGACAAAAAATATTGTGAAATTAAATATCTAAATGACATATTTAATTTTGGTAAATTAAAACAATAATTTTTTTTTATAAATATAAATATTATTCAGACAGTTTTTAAATTTTATCATTTTTTACTATGATAACGTAATATAACAACAGTGGTTTTATTATTTCCATAATGTCTAGTAATATTTTCTAAATTAACAGCGAGTTCTATAATAAAAAAAAATCATCATTTTTATTTTTTAATTGTGCATTTTTTTATTTGTAAAAAAAATATAATCAATGATCACTTGGATAGTTAAAAATAATTAATTTATAATTCGATATTTTGAATAATTTATTATAATTTAATCGTGTTTGTTTATAAGAAGGAAAAAAAAAATTATCACTCAACCACTCAATTTTATTTTTCATACTTTTCTAATATCATAAAATTGCTTCGACATTTTTTAATTTATTCAAACACAATTATTTACAATAATTGTATAATTTTTAATTGTTTATTTATTTTTTAGATAATTATTTTACAAAAGAAATTTATTAATTGTTAAAAAATCAGTTGAATAATTCGATAAAAAAATTGTCATAATTAAAAGCTGTCTCAACATATTAATATTAAAATTGAGAAACGAAATAATATTTAATGTCGAGGTGATATGAGTTATCAATATCTATTAATACATAAAATACGGAAGTCAATAGAACGACCTTGAATAATTAGACATTGAAATTAGTTTTTAAAATAATAAAAAAAATAAATTTCAAGGTAATTCAATTTGTTTTTTTTAATTTTTAATTAATCATAGGTAGCTTGTTATCAATAATTCTATAAAATTAATAATAAACTTTCTATATAATAGAATATAATTAGAATAAAGGTTATTAACTTTTTTTAAATTATTTTATCATTTCAAAGTTCAAAGAACTTACGGATTTAATTTATTTTTTTTTCTAACAATTCTTGGGGTCGTAGACCTGTTTTAATACAATAATTTATAAAAGGTTATTTACCTTTTACTCCCTTCTCTAAAAATATATTTAAATATAAAACTAATTCATCGATTTTTTAAACAAGTAAATTATTTCCTGATCATAATTAATATTTAACGACATTTGTTATCTAAATTTTATCAAATAAAAAACCCGGAAATATTTTTTTTTTCGTTCTAATCTCATTCTTATTTTAAACTGATAAAAAAATTAAAATTAATTTAATAATTTAATAATAATTACCCTGATGGAAATATTTCTCCGACTTTTTTCCAACTTTTCTCTGACTTAGAGAAAGTTGAAGAAAAGTCGAAAAGAGTTGCGGAAAGTCGGAGAAATTCAAAACAAATGAGAAAAAATTAAGTATCTTAAGATCACTTCTTGATAAATGTTGCGGTTATTTAACAGAATTAGACTTGGTAGCTTATGATAATTCTAACATAGTGCCTTTACTTGGTGAACCATGTCCAAACCTTGAGAAACTTCAACTGAGATTAAAATATCCATTTGACCATAATGAATTAGAGGATGCATTTTCACATATGTCTAAATTAAGAATATTAAAAATTATATTTCAACGTACTCCTAAAATACCTAGGACTTTAATTTTGTCATTGGAAAATGTTGCCAATACTTTAAATGAACTCACTCTGATAAGTCAGAGCGAAGGCATATTTACACTTTGTCAATTCTCAAACTTATTCTTGTCTGTAAGTTGAACTATTTATATCTATTACATTTGAAAAATTAAAAAATATTATTTTCACTCTTTACATTTAATTATAAATAATTTATTTTACAGGTAATTCCTCAACTAAAAGCTCTGAAAAAAATTGAAATTGGTGGAATGTGTATTACCAGCTGCATAGCTGAGGCAATTGTTGATGCTAAATTAAATTTTTTTCATCATGAAAATATTTATAAACTAACTGATGTGATATACTGTAAACTGATAAATATCACAGAATTTAGTTTAGACGAAAAATTCGAAATTACAGATGATATTTTATATAATCTTGCCAATACCTTTAAGTTCTTGAGATATTTAATTGCAAATTTTTCATTGGTAACTGATGTTGGTATACAAGCAATTATACAAAAATGGAACATTTAAAACGTCTTTATTCATCTGGCAAAAATCACGTCACTGATTCACTAGACAGTTATAATATAACTAACAAATCTGTTGAAAAAATATTTGAAAATTTACCATATATGGAAGAATTGTGGTTTAAACATACAAGTGTAACTCCTGAATTTATAAAAACAGCAGAGAAAATATCAAAAAAACGTAAAATATTTTTTACGTTATATGTTCATTTTTCTAGTTGTTGTGTAGGCTTAATTGAAAAGAAATATTTGTTTGTTCATTGTCTCTGCTGTGCGACACATTTGAGGTATAATTAAAAATTATAATATGTATAGTTAATTTAAAAAAAAAAAAAAAAAAACAAATTATTTAAATAATAGCTAAAAAAATTATGTTATGAATGGATTTATTCTAGCAAAATTAGAAAAAAATAAATAAAATTCATTTTTTTTTTTAAATAAAAGATAAAAAAAAAAAATAATATTATTATAAAATACCGTTATATGGTAGTTCTTGAGGCTCAGAACACGCGTTGCACCTACTCCCTACCGTTCTAATGAGCGCCCGTCCACAGGTAAGCCAGGTAAAAAATTAACAATTGAGACAATTCGTCCGTACATAACTTTTTGTAAAATACTTTTTCCCCTATCCCTTAATCCCTACTTAATTGATTGAAGCCTGACCAAGATATTAATTTTTGAAAATCGAAAAAAAAAACACCGCTTATAGGGTACATTAAAAATAGTAGGCGAGCTAGGTTATTTTTTTTTCAATGTATTTTAAAAATAAAAAAAATCCCTACCAAAAAAAGAATTGTTAAAGGGGTTAAAACAATTATTAAAAATTCATTTATGAAATTTGAATTGTTGAGCAATGCTGGGGCTAAGCGGTATGGGGATAACAGAGCGGCGCAAAAAAATAGAGTGGTGGGGAGTTTGGCAGTCAGCTTGGAGTTTATATTAGAAAAGAAAAACTATAGAGAAAAAAAACATAAAAAACTCCCATCACTCTATTATTTTCGCGCCCCTCTGTAATCGACATACCGCTTAATTTTTTTATTTTCCACTCACAGTAACATAAATAGCGTTTTCTTAGAGTGGATATAAGCAGAGTGGTGCCACCGAGGTTCTATTAGTCCGACATTTTGTGCTCGTTGTATGGAGTGGGTATGAGAGGTTTCCGTCACTTCCGAGCACAAAATCATCTATGGCACCACTCTGCTTATACCAACTCTACGTTTTCTCGTCTTTGACGTGTTATTACATCCGGACCCTCAATTATAAATTGCCCAACAAAAAAATTAATTACTAAAAAAAAAATTTGTGTTGAGCAATTTTTGTTTTTGTTATTATTTTAAGGTACAACTAGGGCAAAATGAGAGATATCTGGCGGATGTTTGCTAAAAACATTATATATTCATGAGTGCGAAAAGGACGAAAGATTAGAAAGAGAATACTGTTTCTCACTTCCACTCAAGTATTTAGACAAAGACAAAAATTTATTATCCTCTATTAATTAAAATTGAATATTAAAACCTATACTAAATTTGGGTGATGATTTTTCGTCTTTTTTTCTAGTTTTATCCTTTAGTTTTTGGTAAATATGGCATTATTTTTTCAAGTATTTCGATGGGGTATTATGAAAAGCCGAACATCATTTTCCATAAGAGCCTATGTTTAACCTCAAAAAAAAGGACCATCTTTAACAGTTAATTAATCAAAAAAACATCTTATAACAAAAAAACTGATTAAAGAAAAAGGTGTATCGTTATTTCAATTATCTACTCTATAAAATTCGTGAAATCGTCATTATTTTCAATTTTCCCTAGTTGTACCTTAACTTTTAAGGTAAAGTGTTTACCACGTGTGTAGTACACACGTGGTCAACGTCCATAGAAATTGTGATTCTCGACTTCCCGACGTTGAGCGACTTTAACCGATGTTAATACCGACGTCACTTAACGTCGGGAACTCAAGAGTCGAGAATCGCAATTTCGTCAATTTCTATTGCTTCTATCTAACTGACCTGTGCTGACCACTGTGCTCCCTGGACTACTGTGTAGTACACACGGGACAAACGTGGTAAACATTTGATTAAAATACAGTGCTCTTGTCTTCACATCATTCAAACTCCCTTAAGAATCTTTTTGTCTTTTTAGGGAGGTTATGCACAAATTCATTGCGGGTGTTGCGGGGCGCTTCTGACGTCACAGACAGAACTGAGATCGGGCTACACTGTAAAAAAATAAAGTGAAAAGCGGCTGCGCTCCGTGCCCAATAAATAGAACTGAGAGTGTGTATATGTGTTTGAACATGCCATGCGTTGCCACATCTAATTTTTGTGCAGTTTATAATTAATTACTCATTAATTAACCGATCGAGGTATGAAAATTTTTCGCGCAATTAATAAAACTCGGTTTCTAGTATATGTGTTTTTTTTAGACTTTTTCATCATTTTTTCTATCTGAAAAAATGGTTGAAATCTCCATAGGAGCCAACGTTAGATAATATTTTCAATAATTAATTACAAAAAGTTTAACCGATTAACATAAGGAAATAATTATACCGTCGTATTTAAAATAAAAAGTGAACAAAATTTCAGAGCATTTTCATTATATTTCAAAATAAAAGAGTGTTAGCTGCATAACCGCCTTAATTATAATTTATTGAAAAATATTAAGATTTTTTTATTATAAGTGAGTTTAAAATGTTGGGTGAATTAGAAGTGGACAAAATCTTTGAAAGAAAATGTGAAAATACAAGTCAAACTTCTACGCAGTCGAACAACAAACGTCAAAAGGTTCATATATTTTATAATATAGTAAATTAAACATTACATTATTGTATAAATATAAATATATTATTTTTTCTTTTTTTAGATATATCATCAGCATTATAATCATTCCTATGCCAAAAACATAATAACAATTGACTTTATTATTGATGATTGCTTGAGTGAAATATTTATGTATATTCCAGTTTGTGAAAGACCAAAAATTGCACAAGGTATGATAAATAACATATCAATTGTTTATTTAAAAAAAAAAATATTTAGTAATTGTCATAATTGATATTATATTATAATAAATTTGTAATTAATTATTTTTTCAGTATGCAAAAACTGGAATAGAGTTCTTTATTCTTATTGTTTTAAAGTAAAGAAACTTGAACTATCTCATTGGGAATATGATTGTCCTCAAAACTCTTTAGAGAAATTCAAAACAAATGAGAAAAAATTAAGTTTCTTAATATCACTTCTTGATAAATGTTGCAGTTATTTAACAGAATTAGATTTGCTAGCTTATGATAATTCTAACATAGTACCTTTACTTGATAAATCATGTCCAAACCTAGTGAAACTTCGACTAAGACTCAGATATCCTTTTGATAATAAAAATTTCAAAAATGCATTTTCACGTATGTCTAAACTAGAAATATTAAAAATTATATTTCAACGTACTCCTGAAATACCTAAGACTTTGATTTTCTCATTGAAAAATGTTGCCAATACTTTAAATGAACTCGCTCTGTTTAATCAAAGCGAGGGCACAGTGACATGGAGTCAATTCCCAAACTCATTCTTGGCTGTAAGTTGAACTATTTATATCTATTACAATTGAAAAATATTATTTTTACTCTTTACATTTAATTATAAATTATTTATTTTACAGATCATTCCTAAACTAACAGCCTTAAAAAAAATTGAAATTGGTGGTATAGGGATTGCCTACCGCATGAATAAGGCTATTGTTGATGCCAAATTGAATTTTCATGATCATGAGTATATTCTAGATGATACAGGAATTAAGCTTGTGGATGTTAAAAAGCTTTTTTTAGCCAAGGATGAGAAACTTACAGATGATATTTTGTATATTATTGCCAATAGCATGAAATTTATAAAATGTTTATTTGGAAATTGTTCATCAGTAACTGATGTTGGTATCCAAGCAATTACAAAGATGAAACATTTAAAACATCTTTATTTAACTGGCAAAAGTAACATCACTGATTCTTCATTAAAATCGCTCAAAGAGCTGAAAACATTGGTACTACCAGAAAGTTATAAAATAACTAACAATACCGTCGAAAAAATTCTTGAAAATTCACCATTTTTAAAATTGTTGCAGTTTGAACATACAAGTATAACTTCTAAATTTATAGAAACAGCAAAGAAAGTATCAAAAAAACGTAAAATATTATTGAAATTAAATGTTAATTTTCCTAATTATTGTGTGAGTCGATTTGAAACGAAATATTTGTATCTTCTTTGTCTCAGCTGTATAAGAAAAAATCAACAATAATAAAATGTACTATTCATTTAAATAAAATAAAAAAAAAAAAACAAACAAAAAGCTAAAAAAATTATGTAATGAATATTTTAATTTAGCAAAATAAAAAAAAAAAATTGAAATATCTTAGTCAGATTTTGAATATAATTAGATGACGCATGCTGATAACAATATTTTTTATCATATCATTGAATATATTTGTTCAATTTTCTAATTGTTGTGTGGGTCAAATTAAAACGAAATATTTGCGTGTTTGGTGTCTCTCCTGTCTTAGATAAAAAGAACAATTATAGAATGTATTATTTATTTAAATAAAATTAAAAAAAAAAAAACAAACAAACAATTGCTAAAAAAATTATGGTATGAATACATTTATTCTAGCAAAATTAGAAAAAAAAAAGTATGAAAAAAAAACATAATAACATTATCAGAATGCATCATCTATTTATATTTAAAATCTGACTACGGCATTTTAATTTTTTTCTTAAATTTTGTTGTTTAGATAACAAATTAGGCCATCTAAATTCTATTGAATAAAAAAACTCGGGAATATTTTTTTTCTTTTTAATCTCAGTCTTATTTTAGACTGATAAAAAAATCCTGATTAATTTATCAATTTAATAATGATTACCTTGATGGAATATTTTTCCGATTTTTTTCCAACTTTTCTTCAACTTGAGGAAAACGGAGAAATATTTCCACCGAGCTACAACTTGGGAATTACAAAAAAATGTAAATTAATATTTTTTAAAAATCTTTTTTATCATCGTTTTTTTTTTTCCTAACACACATTATCAGTCACAGTATGGTTTATCTAAAAAAATCAACTACTTGTTTATTTCAATATAACATTGTCAAGTAAAAAGTGTGATAATAATAATAATGGATCATCTGGTTTTTGAAATAGTCGTGATCATGTTGGATGCTGTATTCAACTCGTACTTTTAATGTCCGTGTGTTTTTTTTAAAATATGCATGGCATAATCTCTCTTGCAGTCTTATGTAAAAATGACTAATCTTTTATCAACGTGTGTGAACTTTTGAATATAATAAACTTATTCAAAAGTTTACACACATTGATAAATTATCTTTTTTTTATTTTTTTATTCATTGCCAACCCAGGGAAAAATTAGCATATCTGGGTACAGATCAAACTAGATTTGCGGCTAGATTTAATTTAAAAAATTTTTTTTCACATCAATTTTTGTAAGAAATAAAAGCCTTATTTTTTAAAAATCAAATAAACACAATTAAGTTAAAAATTGATTTTTTTTGTTCATAAAAATCAAATAAACATTGTCGATTATTTTTTTAATTTATATAATCGATTGTTTTTAAATTCAAATTTAAAAAACGAAATTCCCCTAATTTATTCAACGATCGATAAAGTTGAAATATTTAGAAACCAATATCTAAACAATTTTTCTAACCAACAAAATTCATTATTATTCTAATCCAAAACACATGTAAACCCTGTGTAGTACACACGTGGTAAACATTTAATTAAAATACAGTATTTAACCGTCAAACTTAAGAACCTTTTTAACATTTCAAATATAATTTATTAACTAATATATTAAGGTTTTTTTTTATTATAAGTGAGTTAAAAATGTTGGGTGAATTAGAAGTGGACAAAATCTTTAAAAGAAAATGTGGGAATACAATTCAAATTTCTACACAGTCATACGAAAAACGTCAAAAGGTTCGTATTTTTAATAAATTAAATATTGCATAATTGTATAAATATAAATATATTATTTATTTTTTTTAGATATATCATGAGCATTATGATCATTCCTATGCCAAAAAAATATTAATGATTGACTTTATAAATGATGATTGCCTGAGTGAAATATTTATGTATATTCCAGTATGTGAAAGACCGAAAATTGCACAAGGTATGATGAATAACATATCAATTGTTTATTTAAAAAAAAATTATTTGGTAATTGTCATAATTGATATTATATTATAATAAATTTGTAATTAATTTTTTTTTCAGTATGCAAAAACTGGAATAGAGTTGTTCATTCTTATTGTTTTAAAGTGAATAAACTGGTATTTTCTCATTGGGAATATGATCATCCTAGAAATTCTTTAGAAAAATTCAAAACAAATGAGAAAAAATTAAGTTTCTTAAGATCATTCCTTGATAAATATTGCAATTATTTAACAGAATTAGATTTGGTAGCTTATGATAAATCTAACATAGTACCTGTTGTTACTGAATCTTGTCCAAACCTTGAGAAACTTCGATTAAGATTGAGATATCCTTTTGATAATAAAAATTTCAAAAATGCATTTTCACGTATGTCTAAACTAAAAATATTAAAAATTATATTTCAACGTACTCCTAAAATACCTAGGACGTTAATTTTATCATTGGAAAATGTTGCCAATACTTTAAATGAACTCGCTCTGTTTAATCAAAGCGAGCGCACAGTGGCATGGAGTCAATTCCCAAACTCATTCTCGGCTGTAAGTTGAACTATTTATATCTATTACAATTAAAAAATATTATTTTCACTCTTTACATTTAATTATAAATAATTTATTTTACAGATAATTCTTAAATTAAAAGCTTTGAAAAAAATTAAAATTTATGGTATAGAGATTACCTGCTGCATATATAAGGCTATTGTTGATGCTAAATTAAATTTTTATTGTCAGGAGTATATGTATGAAAATATAGACATTAAGCTTGTGGATATCACAGAGCTTTTTTTAGACAAGGATGAGAAACTTACAGATGATATTTTGTATGTTATTGCCAATAGCATGAAATTTATAGAATGTTTAATTGGAAATTGTTCATCAGTGACTGATGTTGGTATACAAACAATTACAAAGATGAAACATTTAAAACATCTTCATTTAACTGGCAAAAGTAACATCACTGATTCTTCATTGAAATTACTCAAAAGGCTGCAAACATTGCTACTACCAGAAAGTTATAAAATAAGTAACAATTCCATTGAAAAAATTCTTGAAAATTCAACATTTATTCGAGTGATACGGTTTAAACATACAAGTATAACTCCTGAATTTATAGAAACAGCAAAGAAAATATCAAAAAAACGTAAAATATTATTGGAATTATTTGTTGAATTTTCTAATTGTTGTGTGCGTCGAATTACAACGAAATATTTGCGTGTTTGGTGTCTCTGCTGTCTAAGAAAAAATTAACAATAATAGAATGTATTATTTATTTAAATAAAATTTCAAAAAACAAAACAAAAGCTAAAGAAATTATGTAATGAATACATTTATTCTAGCAAAATTAGAAAAAAAAACTATGAAAAAAAAAATAATAATATTATCAGCATGCATCATCTATGTATATTTACAATCTGACTATGGCATTTTAATTTTTTTCTTAAATTTTGTTGTTTAGATAACAAATTTGACCATCTAAATTTTATTGAATAAATAAACTCGGAAATATTTTTTTTCTTTTCAATCTCAGTTTTATTTTAGACTGATAAAAAAATTCTGATAAATTTAGTAATTTAATTTGATGGAATAATTCTTATTAAAGTAAATAAATAAAATAAGAATCACAACAAAAACAATATAATAAACTGATGATTGTAAATTTATAGGACATGAAGCACATAATTACAAATTGAAACAAAAAAATCATTTATACTTAATGGTTTTACTAATCAAGATTTAGTTAAACTTGATTACAGATGTGGACTACAGACTCATATAATTTTGCCAAGTCAGGCAATTAACATGACAATTGTTAATACAATAAAATAATACAAGAAAATAATATAATGTCTTTATATTATCAGATGATGATGTGTTAAAACCTAGTCAAATAAATGATATTAAAATTCAACATATATGGAAAAGATGTAGCTCATTGCGCTATCAAACCAAATTCATCATTTCCATTTCCCACCTTTTAATAATTATCTACTCGTACCAATTGAAGCAACAAGAAGAAAAAGATGCAGAAACTTTGAAAAATAATAGCACAACCGCTGAGTAATGATTTTTTTATTTTTTATTATTTTACATAATTAAGTATACAGTATAAGTGATTTTTTAATTATTATTAAAAAAAAACTTTTTTTTTTTTACGGGAATTTTTAAATAAAAGATGAAAAAAAAAAAATATTATTATCAGCATGCATCATCTAATTATATTCAAAATCTGACTAAGATATTTTAATTTTTTTTTTCTAATTTGTTGAAATTAAACATTCATTACATAATTTTTTTAGCGTTTTGTTTGTTTTTTTCTTAGACAGCTGAGACAATGAACAAACAAATATTTCGTTACAAATCGACTCACACAATAATTAGAAAAATCAACATATAACTCCAATACTTTTTTACGTTTTTTTGATACTTTCTTTGCTGTTTCTACAAATTCAGAAGTTATACTTGTATGTTCAAACGTTATCGCTCTCATAAATGGTGAATTTTCAAGAATTTTTTCAATGGAATTGTTAGTTATTTTATAACTTTCTGGTAGTACCAATGTTTGCAGCCCTCTGATCAATTTCAATGAAGAATCAGTGATGTTACTTTTGCCACCTAAAGAAAGATGTTTTAAATGTTTCATCTTTGTAATGTATTGTATACCAATATCAGTTACTGGTGAACAATTTCCATATATACTATTTACGAATTTCATGCTATTGGCAATAATATACAAAATATCATCTGTAAGTTTTGCATCCCCTAAAAAAAAGAAGGTGATGTTCACAAGCTCCATGTTAAAATGATCTTTACGAATAAACTTATGATGATGAAACTTTAATTGAGCATCAGCAATAGCCTTAGCTATGCGGCAGGTAATCCTTATACCACCAATGTCAATTTTTTCCAAGGCTTTTAGTTGAGGAATTACCTGTAAAATAAATTATTTATAATTAAATGTAAAGATAGTAAAAAAAATACTTTTTAATTTTTTAATTGTAATAGATATAAATAATCAACTTACAGCCAAGAATGAGTTTGGGAATTGACTCCATGCCACTGTGCCCTCGCTTTGATTAAACAGAGCGAGTTCATTTAAAGTATTAGCAACATTTTTCAGTGACAAAATTAAAGTCTTAGGTATTTTAGGAGTACGTTGAAATATAATTTTCAATATTTTCAGTTTAGACATACGTGAAAATGAATTTTCTAAATCATTATCATCAAAAGGATATCTCAATCTTAGTCGAAGTTTCACTAGGTTTGGACAAGATTTATTAACAAAAGGTACTATGTTAGAATTATCATAAGCTACCAAGTCTAATTCTGTTAAATAATTGCAACATTTATCAAAAAGTGATCTTAAAAAACCTAATTTTTTCTCATTTTTTTTGAATTGCTCTAAAGAGTTTTGAGGACAATCATATTCCCAATGAGATAGTTCAAGTTTGTTTACTTTGAAACAATAAGAATGAACAACTCTCTTCCAGTTTTTGCATACTGAAAAAAAAATTAATTACAAATTTATTATAATATAATATCAACTATGACAATTACTAAATAAATTTTTCATGTTATTTATCATATACCTTGTGCAATTTTTGGTCTTTCACAAACTGGAATATACATAAATATTTCACTCAGGCAATCATCATTGATAAAGTCAATTATTATTATTTTTTTGGCATAGGAATCATCATAATGCTGATGATATATCTAAAAAAAACAAATAATATATTTATATTTATACAATAATGTAATGTTTAATTTATTATTATATTATAAAATATACGAACCTTTTGACGTTTTTTGTTTGACTGTGTAGAAGTTTGAATTGTATTCTCACATTTTCTTTTAAAGATTTTGTCCACTTCTAATTCACCTAGCATTTTCAACTCACTTATAATAAAAAAATCTTAATATTTTTCAATAAATTATATATTTAAAAAGAAAAAAAGATTTTTAAAAGTGCTTAAGGGAGTTTGAACGAAAAAACTACAAACAAGAAATGTGGCCTATAGTGAGCACCTCAAGGCTATAATAAAAATTTATAAAATTTTATGCGGCAGACTTCACTTTTTTTGGAGTAAATGATCCTATTTTCAACGAACACAATACACATCCGAACTTCCTTAAGTTTGATTGTTAAATACTGTATGTTAATAAATCGTTCACCACGTGTGTACTACACAGTGGTCAGCATCAATATGTAGAAATTGCGATTCTCGAGTCCAGAGATCCCGACGCATTCCGACGTCGGTTAACATCGGTTGACGTCGAGAACTCGAGAATCGCAATTTCTAATGATGCTGACCACGTGTGTACAGATATCACTATTTATTCACCACGATCCTGGATAATATTGAATTTTTGCATTAATTTTATGTATAAAAAAAAAAAACTTGAATTGCAACAATTTGACAAAGAAAAAAAAACGCCCAAATAAAATAATTAAAACAGTTAAAATATGTGAACCAACTGAAGAAATAATAAATCGACCAACCAGTGAAGAATATGAAAAAATTATTAGTGTTTATTATTGTTTAAATGGTGATTGCAACAAAAATTTAAACAATATAATAAATTGATGATTTTTAATTCTTTGTAGAGCATGAAGCACATAATTACAAATTGAAACAAAAAACCATTTATACTTAATGGTTTTACTAATCAAGATTTAGTTAAACTTGTGGACTACATACTCATATAATTTTAAAACCTGGTTAAATAAATGATATTAAACTTCAACATGTATAGAAAAGATGTAGCTTATTGTGCTATCAATCCAAATTCACCATTTCCATTTCCCACCTTTTAATAATTCTCTACTCGTGCCAATTAAAGTAACAAGAAGAAAAAGATGCTGAAACTTTGGAAAATAATAGCACGACAGCTATGTAATGATTTTTTTTCTTATTTTTTGATATTTTACATAATTGAGTATATAAGTGATTTTTTAAAATTATTATGTTTATTATTTGTTTGTGTAGGGATGTTGAAGAGGCACAAGATAAACCCGCTCAAAATGAAAATACTCCAGTTTCAACAGACAAAGATACAACTGAAGTTGCTCCTGAAGTTGATTTAGACGATCTTGTAAGATTATTAATTTTTACTATATAAATTAATTGAGAAATATCTAATCACGTGATATTTTTTTTTTTGCAGTTTGATGACTGACGTGCTTTGTTTCTGGGGATTTAAATGAATTTAATTCAACCTTGTTGTATTAATTTTTTTATTTTACGTTATGATACTTACTTAACGGTTAATAAAATAAATATTATTTTCGAAATTTCATATTTGTCTTTTATAATTGGTATTCAATAACAACTTACCATAAAAACTAGTCTATTTAGGTGTACCAAAATGAATGAATTTGATTAATTTCTTCTGGAAGACTATATATAGATTAATTTAACGAGTTTAACTATTTCATTACGGCAATGATTATTGAACATTATTCTGCTGCATTTCAATTTATTCAACTGTGAAAATGCTTGAACAAAGTGATCAGCATTATCAATTTATTGTTATTTTATTTAGCTACATCTTTTCCTGCGCTGTAATTGTAGCCACACAATCATCATACCCTTTATTGTCTTATAATTATTATTTTTTTGAATGGGATAATTGGAGAAGATTGAGGCTGTGATTTTTTAGCCAGTATCATAAGTAGATACTAATGATGATTTTGATTCGATTTTTTTTTTTATAGAAATAATCATAGAGAATTATAGTGTGATAGCATTTCTGATATATTTTTCTAAGAGCGTGTACACACAATGAAATTGTGTTTAATATCGTATGTAAATATTGTGTATTGACTGTACACAAAAAAAGTTTACAAAGATTAAAAGAAAAAAAAAAACTTTTTCAATTCTATTTATTGACTTTTTGTTTTTTTTTATCGTTTTATAGTGAAAGTTATAATATCGTTATATTGATGTTATACCTTTGGTTTCCCGGTAAAAACAATTTGTAAATATTTATACCTTAGCGGGATTTTCTATTTTTAAATTTGAATTTTATAAATAACTAGCGGAAAAAAATTTTTTTACGGGAAGATTTTGTGATTCAAGAGCGTGACACATGCTGATAATTTTATTATTATTTTTTTTAATCTTATCTAAAAAAAATTTTTTTTTTTTTTCAAGGCAATTTTTAAATAAAAGATTAAAAAAAAAAAATAATATTGCCAGCATGCGTCATCTAATTATATTCAAAATCTGACTAAGATATTTTAATTTTTTTTTTTTTATTTTACTGAAATTACATAATTTTTTTAGCTTTTTGTTTGTTTTTTTTTTTTAAATTTTATTTAAATAAATAATACATTCTATTATTGTTTATTTTTTCTAAAACAACAGAGACACCAAACACGCAAATATTTCGTTTGATTTCGACTTACGCAACAATTAGAAAATTGAACAAATAATTCCAATACTTTCTTACGTTTTTTTGATACTTTCTTTGCTGTTTCTATAAATTCAGGAGTTATACTTGTATGTTCAAACCTTATCGTGCTAATAAATGGTGAATTTTCAAGAATTTTTTCGATGGAATTGTTAGTTATTTTATAACTTTCTGGGAGACACAATGTTTGCAGCCCTTTGAGCAATTTCACTGAAGAATCAGTAATGTTACTTTCGCCAGCTGAAACAAAATGTTTTAAATGTTTCATCCTTATGATTGCTTGTATGCCAACATCAGTTACTGATGAACAATATCCAAATAAACATTTTACAAATTTCATGCTATTGGAAATAATATACAAAATATCATCTGTAAACTTCTCATCCTCGTCTAAATACAAGTGTGTGATATTCACGAGCTTAATGTCTGAAGAAATTTTACAAATATACTTATGATGATGAAAATTCAATTTGGCATCAACAATAGCCTTAGCTATGCGGCAGGTAATCCTTATACCACCAATTTCAATTTTTTTCAAGGCTTTTAGTTGAGGAATTACCTGTAAAATAAATTATTTATAATTAAATGTAAAGAGTAAAAATAATATTTTTTAATTGTAATAGATATAAATAGTTCAACTTACAGCCAAGAATGATTTTGCAGGGAATTGACTCGTTGTCACTATGACCTCGCTTTGACTCAACAGAGTGAGTTCATTTAAAGTATTGGCAACATTTTTCAATGACAAAATTAAAGTCTTAGGTATTTTAGGAGTACGTTGAAATATAATTTTTAATATTTTCAGTTTAGACATACGTGAAAATGCATTTTTAAAATCTTTATTATCAAAAGGATGTCTCAATCTTAGTCGAAGTTTCACTAGGTTTGGACAAGATTCATTAACAAAAGGCACTATGTTGGAATTATCATAAGCTACCAAGTCTAATTCTGTTAAATAACTGCAACATTTATCAAGAAGTGATATTAAGAAACTTAATTTTTTCTCATTTGTTTTGAATTGCTCTAAAGAGTTTTGAGGATGATCACATTCCCAATGAGATAGTTCAAGTTTCTTTACTTTAAAACAATAAGAATAAAGAACTCTATTCCAGTTTTTGCATACTGAAAAAAAAAATTAATTACAAATTTATTATAATATAATATCAACTATGACAATTACTAAATAATTTTTTTTTTAAATAAACAATTGATATGTTATACCTTGTGCAATTTTTGGTCTTTCACATACTGGAATATACATAAATATTTCACTCAGGCAATCATCAATAATAAAGTCAATTGTTATTATGTTTTTGGCATAGGAATGATCATAATGCTGATGATATATCTAAAAAACATAAATAATATATTAATTTTTATACAATAATGTAATGTTTAATTTATTATTATATTATAAAATACACGAACCTTTTGACGTTTTTTGTTCGACTGTATAGAAGTTTGACTTGTATTTTCATATTTTCTTTTGAAGATTTTGTCCACTTCTAATTCACCCAACATTTTCAACTCACTTATAATAAAAAAATCTTAATATTTTTCAATAAATTATATATTTAAAAAGAAAAAAAGATTCTTAAGGGTGCTTAATGGAGTTTGAACGAAAAAACTACAAACAAGAAATGTGGCCTAGTGGGCACCTTAATAACCTAAATTTTTCGGATAGAAAAAATGATGAAAAAGTCTTAAAAAATCACACATATACTAGGAACCGAGTTTTATTAATTGCACGAAAAATTTTCATCTGATGATCGGTCAATTAATGAGTAATTAATTATAAACACACATACACACTTGCAGTCCCATATGTTGGGCACGGAGCGCAGACGCTTTACACTATTTTTTTTTACAGTGTAGCCCGATCTCAGTTTTGTCTATCTGGGAGTTCGAACGAAAAAACTACAAACAAGAAATGTGGCCTAGTGGGCACATCAATGCTATAGTAAGTTTTTTATGTATGTTAGTATTTTAACTTTTAAGGTTAAATGTTTACCACGTGTGTAGTACACACGTGGTCACCATCAATAGAAATTGTGATTCCCGAGTTCCCGACGTTAACCGATGTTAACCGACGTCGGAATGCATCGGGATCTCTAGAGTCGAGAATCGCAATTTCTACATACATGTATTGATCATATTGATGCTGACCACTGTGTAGTACACACGCGGTAAACGATTTAATAAAATACAGTATCCAACAATCAAACTTAAGAAAGTTCGGATGTGGATTGTGTTGGTGGAAAATAGGATCGTCTACTCCAAAAAAAATGAAGTCTGCCGCATAAAATTTTATGAATTTTTACTATAGTATTGAGATGCCCACTAGGCCACATTTCTTGTTTGTAGTTTTTTCCATCAAACTTCCTTAAGGAGGTTATGCACAAATTCATTGTTGCAGAGCGTTTCTGACGTCACAGACAAAACTGAAATCCGACTACACTGTAAAAAAATAAAGTGAAAAGTGCCTGCGCCCCGTATACAATATATGGGACTGCGAGTGTGTATGTGTGCTTGAACATGCCATACGTTGCTACATCTAATTTTTGTAAAGTTTATCATTAATTACTCATTAATTAACCGATCAAGGTTTGGAAATTTTTCGCGCAGTTAATGAAACTTGGTTTCTAGTATATGTGTGATTTTTTTCATCACTTTTTCTATTCAAAAAAGATTGTTAAAATCTCCATAAGAGCCAATGTTAAATAATATTTTCAATAATTAATTACAACAATTTCAACCGATCAACATAAGAAAAAAATTATACCGTCGTATTCAGAATAAAAAGATCTAACTGTGTACAAAATTTCAAAACATTCTCATTATATTTCAAAATAAAAAAGTGCTAGCTGCAAAACCTCCGTAAGCACCCTTAAGAATCTTTTTTTATTTTTAAATATAATTTATTGAAAAATATTAAGATTTTTTTATTATAAGTGAGTTGGAAATGTTGGGTGAATTAGAAGTAGACAAAATCTTTAAAAAAAAAAGTAAGAATACAAGTCAAACTTCTACACAGTCGAACAAAAAACGTCAAAAGGTTCGTATATTTTATATATAATATATATAATATAGTAAATTAAACATTACATTATTGTATAAATATATTATTTTTTTTTTTTTAGATATATCGTCAGCATTATGATCATACCTATGCCAAAAAAATAAAAAAAATTGTCTTTATTAATGACGATTGCCTGAGGGAAATATTTATGTATATTCCAGTATGTGAAAGACCAAAAATTGCACAAGGTATGATAAATATAATAAATTTGTTATAATATTATATAATAAATTTGTAAGTTATTTTTATTTTTTAGTATGCAAAAACTGGAATAGAGTTTTTTATTCTTATTGTTTTAAAGTAAAGAAACTTGAACTATCTCATTGGGAATATGATTGTCCTCAAAACTCTTTAGAGAAATTCAAAACAAATGAGAAAAAATTAAGTTTCTTAATATCACTTCTCGATAAATGTTGCAGTTATTTAACAGAATTAGATTTGCTAGCTTATGATAATTCTAACATAGTACCTTTACTTGATAAATCATGTCCAAACCTAGTGAAACTTCGACTAAGACTCAGATATCCTTTTGATAATAAAAATTTCAAAAATGCATTTTCACGTATGTCTAAACTAGAAATATTAAAAATTATATTTCAACGTACTCCTAAAATACCTAAGACTTTGATTTTATCATTGAAAAATGTTGCCAATACTTTAAATGAACTCGCTCTGTTTAATCAAAGCGAGGTCATAGTGACAACGAGTCAATTCCCTGCAAAATCATTCTTGGCTGTAAGTTGAACTGTTTATATCTATTACAATTAAAAAATTAAAAAATATATTATTTTTACTCTTTACATTTAATTATAAATTATTTATTTTACAGATAATTCCTCAACTAAAAGCTTTGAAAAAAATTGAAGTTGGTGGTATAAGGATTACCTACCGCATAAATAAGGCTATTGTTGATGCCAAATTGAGTTTTCATGACCATGAGTATATTCTAGAAGATATAGGAATTAAGCTTGTGGATATTACAGAGCTTTTTTTAGCCATGGATGAGGAACTTACAGATGATATTTTGTATATTATTGCCAATAGCATGAAATTCGTAGAACTTTTGAAAGGAAATTGTTCACCAGTAACTGATATTGGTATACAAGCCATTACAAAGATGAAACATTTAAAACATCTTTACTTAACTGGCAAAAGTAACATCACTGATTCTTCATTAAAATCGCTCAAAGAGCTGCAAACATTGGTACTACCAAAAAGTTATAAAATAACTAACAATACCGTTGAAAAAATTCTTGAAAATTCACCATTTTTAAAATCGTTGCACTTTGAACATACAAGTATAACTCCTGAATTTATAGAAACAGCAAAGAAAGTATCAAAAAAACGTAAAATAGTATTGCAATTATATGTTGATCTTTCTAATTATTGTGTGAGTCGATTTGTAACGAAATATTTGTTTGTTCATTGTCTCAGCTGTCTAAGAAAAGATCAACAATAATAAAATGTACTATTTATTTAAATAAAATTTAAAAAAAAAAACAAACAAAAAGCTAAAAAAATTATGTGATGAATATTTTAATTTAGCAAAATAAAAAAAAAAATCGAAATATCTTAGTCAGATTTTGAATATAATTAGATGACGCATGCTGATAATAATATTTTTTTTTTGTCATCTTTTATTTAAAAATTCGTCACGCTATTTATTTCCAAAATCTTCTCGTAAAAATAATTTTTTTCAGCTGATTATTTATAGTCTAATTTTAATGTTTTTTTTTTAAGTGATGATTTCTTTACCTACCGAGTAACGTAAAAGAAGATTTTATTTAAAGGTACATTTATTTCTACGTCAGAAATTTTCGAAATTTATACAGTATAAGTAGATCGTTGAAATATTAATGCAGCTTTTTATGAAACCAGTTTTTTTGTTATAAACCTTCTTTTTTTTTTTCAATAATTTTTTAAAATTGACTCTTTTTAGACTGGTTTTACACAGGCTCTTATTGGAGGCTTTGTTTGAAATTTCTTTGAACATAACTAATATACATTTCTAACAATCATTTTTTTTTCAAAAACTAATCAATAAATAATAAAAAAAAAAATAGTTTAGTTAATTGAAGCAGTGGATGTCGAGCCTGCAGGTTTCTTCAATTATGGATGAAAAAACTGGCCCCCGATACTCCGATTCCGATACTTTTTTCAAGAATCGAAGACCACTATTTAAATAGTTGGTTAATAACCATCTCTGCATGATCTACTGTTGCTTCAAATACCAGAAAAAACACATATATATATTACCTAATTATTAAATCACGCAAATTACCATCACGATACATTATTTTTCAAACAATTAATAAGTGTATTATTTAAAAGCAATTGAATTATACAATAAATTTTATCCACGAGGCCTTGTCCGTAAGGTCTGCACCAACGGCAAATCAAAAAACTAAAAAATTAAAAATCCTAAAATTAGCATATACCTATATTTTGTTAAATATTTAATCTTCCTATAATTTCCATATATAAATAAAATAATTTTAAACATTAAAAAATATATATTCAATCAAATCATTAATTCATTATAAATATAAAATTCAATATAAAATTACTTGCTATTCAGACCTTGATAAAAATTATTTACAAGATTGTTGTTTACCAAGGCCGATAGATGGACACCAAATAATAATGAATAATAACAATAGTACAAGAATCTGTCAAATTTTTTAACAAAAAACAAATGCAAACAAATTGCATGGATTATGTCTTAAATTTTTTTAAATAGCCACAAGTAAAAAATTAATTTGTACACAATTTACACACGAAATATTATAAAATACATAGGAATTATGTATATATACAACAATTTGTCATTAAAAGAAATAACATTCATCATGTACAGGTATTGTTATTCATAATTAAATCATTTTATTTGTTGTCAAACTAATTATAAATTATATTACGAGACTTATAGGCAACACTTCAACAAGGAAGAAATTATACTTAATAACATATAGCCATATAGGTACTTATATATATTATGTTATTTATGAAGCCAATTACAGCCAAGAATCCAGCTAATTAATGAACTTTATGCATACATCAAGTAATAATAACAAGTGTATACAATATTATTTAATTAATATTAATAATAAATTAATTAATATTAATAATTTCATGGTAGGAATTTTTATAAATAATTTTCATAGAATTTGAGGCATCTATAAATAATTTTACTCTCTGAGTCTAGCCAATTATTGGGTAAGTTCATTTTCTTGCTGACTGACAACAGTCGATGATGTACCAAGATTACCCAATTGTCCTGATGGTAATTCCATATTGAGCTTCAATCTTTAATTTAAAAAAATATAATAATTAATTAATTAATCAAGTGTTTTATAAAATATTTATCATTATAAATTTACCTAGCTTCATCAGCAACTTATTATCTGCAATTCTAATGGCAAAAATATTTCAGTAAATATTTAAATAGGTAGATGTTAAAAATTTAATAATAACGAATGAACGTAATAATTACTATTTCTCTTTAATCAATAAAAAACCAAGACTTTGGTCACTTGTTATGTGAATTTTACAAACAATTCCTGATCATTCTTTTTTTACACCTGTAACATAAATGACAATAAATATTTTAATTTTTGTTGCTATTATTTATTTTAATATATATTTATTGCAAAATTCTTGAGTAAATCTACAACAAAAAAAAAAAAAAAAAACAAACTCCAAATTTACTTTTTTACTATAATTAAAATTATTTATGATGTGTTGTATGACCAAAAAAAAATTGATAATAATAAAAATTATTTACCTGCAGTCATTTTGTCAATAAAATTAAATTAACTGGTCCTGGTGACAATGGTAATAATGATGAACCCTCCTCATGATTACTAATGAATAATAAATTAATCAAGTAATTGACCGAAAAAAAAGTAATTAAATTATAAATATTCGAATAATCTTAATGCTTTTCCATCAACAGGTTTCTGGTGCATACATGACATTCAATCAAATTTTACCATTTTTAGAATATTTTGAGTCAAAGATAAAAAAGCAATGTGATCTTGAAATATGCGATATCAAGATAAAAAATAAAAGCATACAATTTGGCAACAAAAAAAAGTAATTTATTAATTAATTTTGTTTATTAAAATTTGACATATTATAGGCAAAAGAAGAATCATCAATTTCACCATGGAAAAAAGTTGAAGTTGATTCTAATCTTGGTCAAATAGACAAGAAGTTATACAATATTTTTTTCAAAAACGATGAACTTGTTGATAGAGAAAAAAATATTGTCACTCGAGATGATTGTAATGAGGGCTATCTGTATGGTCAATAATTTATTCCAATAACAGGTTAATTTTTATTAAAGTAAATAAATAAAATAAATATCACAACAAAAACAATATAATAAATTGATGATTTTTAATTCTTTTTAGAACATGAATCACGTATTTTAAAAATTGAAACAGAAAAATCAATAAAATAAAAAGAAAAAAAATAAAATAATCCAAGAAAATCACATAAAGTCTATATATTATTAGATGATGATGTGTTAAAACCTGGTTAAATAAATGACATTAAAATTCAACATGTATGGAAAAGATGTAGCTCATTGTGCTATCAAACCAAATTCACCATTTCCATTTCCCACCTTTTAATAATTCTCTACTCGTGCCAATTGAAGCAACAAGAAGAAAAAAATGCAGAAACTTTGGAAAGTAATAGCACGACAACTATGTAATGATTTTTTTTTATTTTTTATTATTTTACATAATTAAGTATATAAATGATTTTTTAAAATTATTATGTTTATTATTTGTTTGTGTAGGGATGTTGATTGTTGAAGAGGCACAAGATAAACCCGCTCAAAATGAAAATACTCCAGTTTCAACTGAAGTTGCAAAATGAAAATACTCCAGCCAAAGATACAACTGAAGTTGCTCCTCAAGTTGATTTAGACGATCTTGTAAAATTATTAATTTTTACTACATAATTGAAAAATATCTAATCTCTTCATTACTGTCTTCTGAATTTTTATGTTTAAATAATTCATTATTATTCCTTTGGTTTCTCGGTAAAAACGATTTATACACAACCATTGGTTTGTAAATATTTTTACTTTACCGGTTGTTGGATATATTAGCGGTATTTTTTATTTTTAAATTTGAATTTTATAAATAATTAGCTGGAAAATATTATTTTTACGGGACGATTTTGGAAATAAATAGCGTGACACATGCTGATAATATTATTATTATTTTTTTTAATCTTATTAAAAAAAACCTTTTTTTTTTTTACGGGAATTTTTAAATAAAAGATGATAAAAAAAAAATATTATTATCAGCATGCGTCATCTAATTATATTCAAAATCTGACAAAGGAATTTTAATTTATTTTTTTTATTTCGCTGAAATTAAACATTCATTACATAATTTTTTTAGCGTTTTGTTTGTTTTTTTCTTAGACAGCTGAGACAATGAACAAACAAATATTTCGTTTCAAATCGACTCACACAATAATTAGAAAAATCAACATATAATTCCATTACTATTTTACGTTTTTGTGATACTTTCTTTGCTGTTTCTACAAATTCAGAAGTTATACTTGTATGTTCAAACCTTATCGTTCTAATAAATGGTGAATTTTCAAGAATTTTTTCAATGGAATTGTTAGTTATTTTATAACTTTCTGGTAGTACCAATGTTTGCAGGTCTTTGAGCAATTTTAACGAAGAATCAGTGAGTGTACTTTTGCCACCTAAAGAAAGATGTTTTAAATGTTTCATCTTTGTAATGGCTTGTATACCAATATCAGTTACTAGTGAACACTTTCCATCTATACTATTTACGAATTTCATGCTATTGGCAATAATATACAAAATACTATCTGTAAGTTTTGCATCCCCGAAAAAAAGGAAGGTGATGTTCACAAGCTCCATGTTGAAATGACCTTTAGAAATAAACTTATGATGATAAAACTTCAATTTAGCATCAACAATAGCCTTAGCTATGCGGCAGGTAATCCTTATACCACCAATGTCAATTTTTTTCAAGGCTTTTAGTTGAGGAATTATCTGTAAAATAAATTATTTATAATTAAATGTAAAGAGTAAAAAAAATACTTTTTAATTTTTTAATTGTAATAGATATAAATGTTCAACTTACAGCCAAGAATGAGTTTGGGAATTGACTCCATGCCACTGTGCCCTCGCTTTGATTAAACAGAGCGAGTTCTTTTAAAGTATTGGCAACGTTTTTCAATGACAAAACTAAAGTCTTAGGTATTTTAGGAGTACGTTGAAATATAATTTTTAATATTTTCAGTTTAGACATACGTGAAAATGCATTTTCTAAATCATTATCATCAAAAGGATATTTCAATCTCAGTCGAAGTTTTACTAGGTTTGGACAAGATTCATTAACAATAGGCACTATGTTGGAATTATCATAAGCTACCAAGTCTAGTTCTGTTAAATAATTGCAACATTTATCAAAAAGTGATCTTAAAAAACTTAATTTTTTCTCATTTGTTTTGAATTTCTCTAAAGAGTTTTGAGGACAATCATATTCCCAATGAGATAGTTCAAGTTTCTTTACTTTAAAACAATAAGAATAAAGAACTCTATTCCAGTTCTTGCATACTGAAAAAAACATTAATTACAAATTTATTATAATATAATATCAACTATGACAATTACTGAATAATTTTTTTTTTAAATAAACAATAGATATGTTATTTATTATACCTTGTGCAATTTTTGCTCTTTCACATACTGGAATATACATAAATATTTCACTCAGGCAATCATCATTAATAAAGTCAATTATTATTATTTTTTTGGCATAGGAATCATCATAATGCTGATGATATATCTAAAAAAAACAAATCATATATTTATATTTATACAATAATGTAATGTTTAATTTATTATTATATTATAAAATATTCGAACCTTTTGACGTTTTTTGTTTGACTGTGTAGAAGTTTGAATTGTATTCTCACTTTTTTTTTTAAAGATTTTGTCCACTTCTAATTCACCCAACATTTTCAACTCACTTATAATAAAAAAATCTTAATATTTTTCAATAAATTATATATAAAAAGAAAAAAAGATTTTTAAAAGTGCTTAAGGGAGTTTGAACGAAAAAACTACAAACAAGAAATGTGGCCTAGTGAGCACCTCAAGGCTATAATAAAAATTTATAAAATTTTATGCGGCAGACTTCACTTTTTTTGGAGTAAATGATCCTATTTTTAACTAATACAATACACATCCGAACTTCCTTAACGTGTTACTCGAGTAAACTTGAGACCTCTGGCGGATGGCGTATTAAAACATAATATTTTCTATGAGTGCGAAAAGGATAGAAAAAAGAAAAAAATATTGTTTCTCACTTCCACTCATGTATTTAGACAAAGACAAAAATTTATTTTTCTATACTATGAACAAAATATTTTAGGTCAGAAAATTATTATTTAACTAAAAAATTTGTCTTTTTTTCCTCTACAGACTGATAGTTTTTGAGAATTCTCCAACTTTTAGTTTTAAATTGCTCAACAAAAAAAAATTTTTTTTTTGTAAGTAGTATTTTTTTGTTGGGCAATTCACTCATTTTTACCATTAGTTTTTTTTTTTTTAAGATGGCAAATGGTAGCACTCAACAATTCTAGGAATTAATTTGGTCCATTTATTTATTTTGTATATATATCCTGTTTTTTGAAAGTTTAAGGTTTTCAAAGAAAATGCAGCCGTTACTAAATTTTTATTTTTTATATATTTTTTTTAATCATCTAAACAAGGCATTATAACAATTATTCATAATTATTAATAATTATCAAGGGTCCCCAATTATTTAATTATCTTTTATTTTTTTCATTCTATTATTAATTGTCTATTACATATTGTCAGATTATAAAAGTTATTTTATACAAAATTGCAATTGCCGATGAAGAAAATTAACAAACAGTTATTATTAACAAAGTACAAAATACACCCATCGTTGTGTTTTTTATTATTTATTTATTAATTTTGTTTTTTTACAAATTTATTTATACAAATTTTCATGTTAATTTATTAAATATCAAGAAATCCTTTTACATATCATCAATTTTTTTCATTGATTATTATATTAATTTTTATCTAATTATTTATTTGAGAATTGATTTGTCAAATTAATAATCATGAACAAATATTTATTCACATTTTAATTTATTAATTAATTCGCTTTGTGTTCAAAATCAATCGTATTTTTTTTCTCTGTCAATTATCACATATTTTTACGACTAGTTCATATGATACAATTATTACATCCCCTTATTATCATCATTGATAAATAAATAAAAAACATTTAAAACAAATAATTAAAAATGAAAAAAAAAAAGTGATGCATGGAGCAAACCAAATACAAATTTAGAAATGATAATAAAAAAAAAAAAAATACAAATGAATTTGAGAAAATAGAAATAAATAACATTTAATGAAAATTTTTTTAATTAATTTTCTTTATTTTATATAATTATTTATTGGTGAAAGATTTTTTTTTTTTTTTTATAATTTAATTTTTTTAAGAGCTACACAATGACATGAATTTTTTTATTATTTTCTGTACAGCAATTTTTCAGTTATAAATTTTTTCTTTTACATTCGCATAATGACAATATAAAAATTGTATTTTTTTTTTTTTTTTAAGAATATTAAATCCTGTTTGATTCCTCAAGAGAATATATTATATAGCTGAATGGAAATTAAAAGGTAAAAAATTCAACTTGCAAGTTGGTAATTTTCTCATATTGAAAATAAAATTATTAATTTATTCGCACGAGTTTATTGAATTTATTTTTAAATAATTATTTCAGTATATTAATTTTATTTTATGTCAATCAAGTTTTATTATTGTATAATATATTATATAAATAAAATAATTTTTAAATTGATCAATTATTTTGTTTTTTTATTTTTTGATTGACAATAATTGATATTTCCATTGTTATTATTTATCAGTTAATTAACAAATTAAATTTTGATTATTTTAGTGAATAATTTATGTTTATTTATTATTTTTTTCTTTTGGTTTTAAAGAAGATGCAAGTTGCCAAGTTGGATGAGGATTTACGTTCATTTTCAGAATCGATTGCACTTATATACATTAGCTAACTTTTTTTCCTATAGAATATGGTCATTTTTTATTATTTTTTTTTCTATTATTCAGCTATTTCAGTTGTTAAATTTTCATGAAATATTTATTGCAAGATATACCCACTGCAAAACCAGTTTTTTTATTTTTAAATTATTTTTTTTTTACCAAGAAAAATTAAGATTTCATAATGACTTTGTTGTGGTATTTAAAAATAAAAATAAATTGTTTGTCATGCCAAATGAGATTGTCAAGGGGTTGCTATATAGAAAAAAAAAATAAAAAAGGGTTGTAAAAGCCCTTTATGAAGCTTAATTTTTAGCAATTACATATTTAAAAAAATATAAATAAATTATGTAAAGCACTGCCATGATGAAACGACTGGTAAAATGCTTTGAATATATCTCAATAAAAAAAAAAAAGAAAAATAATAATTATGTGATGTTTCACAACTGAAACAACACAAGTTAATTATAAAAATTATATGAATCTAAAAATAAATAAAGCATCTAAATAATCGAAATTAAATAACCAAAAAAAAAAAAAATTATTATCAAGATCTATAAGCAACACAATAACAATTGATAAAAATAAAAAAATAAAAAGACTTTTAATATTGTACCTCGTATATAATTATTCTGGAACAATTTATATATAAATAAAATATAACAACATTATTCCAGTGCTGAATTAATAATAATAAACTTAATTTAGAAATTTCACTTATGGCCTTAAAACGCAGTTACACAAAGAAAAAAAAAAATGAAATAGGTAAATCCGAAACACGATTTTATGTTTATTTAATTAAATTATTTATTAGACTAGTAATTATTAATAATCAATTATTATTATAATTATATGATAATTATAAAATTTAAAAATATTAATGGAAAAATAAAATTGTATGGATTAAAATTAAGTATAATTATATAATTCATCGTTGTAAAAAAGTATGAATGAACAAATTAAAAAAGAAATTAAACATTATTAATGAATGAACAATTTAAAGTATATTCGTTAATGAATATTGTGAAAATTTATGACTCAAGATAACGAAAATTAAATACACCGATAACAATGGCTCTTCTATAAAATAATACGTAATTATTATTTTTTTTTTTTAATTTTCCAAACATGTGTAAAAAATACTATGCATAAAAATAAATAAAAAATCTATATATACAAAAACAATATCTGCTATACTCTAAATTTAAATTGAAAAAAAAAAAAAACAAAACAAATACAATATGTAACTTGCGATAACAATAAAAAAAAAAAAATAACAACACATTTAATAATGACCACAAATTGATATATAAAATAAAAATAACAAACAAGTTAAAAATTTAAAGGGATCATAATATATATATAAAAATGTAAACAAGCAAGTGCAATGACCTAATAATATCTGGAGCAAGTTAAAGTCCGTCTAGACCACCACCGAGTCAACTGGCACATATATATTCTGTATAGTTAAAGGTCTCGGACGCATTTAAGGAGGTTATGCACAAATTCATTGCGGGTGTTGCGGGGCGCTTCTGACGTCACAGACAAAACTGAAATCCGACTACACTGTAAAAAAATAAAGTGGAAAGCGCCTGCGCCCCATATACAATATATGGGATTGCGGGTATGTGTGTGTGTTTGAACATGCCATACGTTGCCACATCAATTTTTGTAAAGTTTACTAATTCCACATCGGTCGATTTCCATATGAAAATTTTTCGCGCAATTAATAAAACCGGTTTCTAGTATATGTGTGATTTTTTCAAGACTTTTCATCATTTTTTCACGAAAAAAATGGTTGAAATCTCCATAAGAGCCAATGTTAAATATTATTTTCAATAATTAATTACAAAAATTTAACCGATCAACATAAGAAGTAACATACCGTTGTATTCAGAATGAAAAGATCTACTTGTGTACAAAATTTCAGAAGATTCTCATTATATTTTTTAAAAAAAGAGTAATTTGTGCATAACCTCCTTAAGAGAGGAATAAAGGGGGGTGTCTCATTCCATCAATGCGCGATGCTCAAAGGGTGGGAGAGCGAGAGAAGTCAAAAAAAAAAAAAAACAGTTGTAGTAAAAGTTGTAAAATATATACATACACGTGAAGAAGATCCTAGGGATGATGTTAAAGAAAGACAAAAAATATAAAAATAAAATAAAACAACAACATGTACCACCTTCAGTCACCTCATCCTTTCCTCTCATTCATTCAAAATAAAAAAGACACTGGGATCGATGTACCCTGTGTGAGAGAACAACCAGCTCATATTTTTGAAGAATGAAACAAAAAAAAAATGTTTATATATAAAAAAAAAAAAAAAACAAGAGGACTAAAAGAGGAGGAGGAAGAGGAGGATTGAGTAAACCGTGTGATATCCCGTGTTACGTCACAACTGGTTGGCAAGAGAGCAGGCAAGAGTTTGTTGCTCGTTGGGGGTCAACCAGCTACGAGGGGGGAAATGGGGGTGTACTTGACGGGGAATTCCGGGTGATTGCGGTGTGTTTAAGGGGGAAAGATATACATGCTACCATTCATTGGGGTGGTAGTATATATAACTATGAGAGGAAATGAGGAGAAGAAAAAACAAAAAGAGATACACAACATACAAGAGATTGTGAAAAATAAAGATAAAATTTTTGTTGTGATATAATATATAAATACAGTGCAGGGTGATGAGGAAGAGAATGAGATGCTGGATGATACATATATATACAAAATACACAAGGTCATGAGTAAGGTTGTTTATTTTATACAAGTGTAAGTGTATCATCATATGTTTTTATATAATATATTTAAATTTATTTGTAGATGTTGAGAGTGAGTGACAAGCACGTGTCTATTTTACAACTAGATAAATGATAACAGGGTGATAACACATCCTACAATCATGACATTTTTTTAATGTAATTTTTCATTTTGATTATTATTTTTTATATACCTATTGATTTTTAAATTTACATTATATTTTTTAATATAATTAATAAAGTTTTTTGATGGATATAAATTTTGTCAAGTTGTGGAAGAAAAATATATATATTTTATTTTTGCTGAGCAATTTTGCTGAGCTAATGAGAGTAAGGTAGAAATACCCAAGTTCCCTGAAGGGTCACGCTTCATTTTTTATATATTTTTTTTTTTTAGAGCTCGGTTCTCTTTGTCATTCTTTTGATGGTAGACAAGCCCCTGGCAATGTTGTTGAGAGAGAATAAACCGACCCTTTATAAATATACTAGTGTGTGTGTGGGTTGGCAGGGCAGCTGCAGCTCTTATTTCTCTTCTCTCTTGATGCTTAGTACTTTAGTTCACTTTAGCTGGGGGATTTGATACTGGATAGGATCGGTTCGTTGGATTTTCTGTTATACTGCTGCTCCATGCTGATGTTCATACTTTATTTCCTTTTTTTTTAGTTGGAATTTTACCCTCGAATAGGATAAAGGGAAGGTATATGTATAGGGTGCTAAAATGCCAGGAAAACCAACATATAGAACACATGAAAAATATATTTTATATTTGTTCAATAAATAACTTTGATATTTTTTTACTTTTACTTGTAAATAAATAATGTTTTATGTTTATTTTAATTATAAGAAATTATTTAATATCAATTTATTTTTTTAATAGAAAAATTTGAAGTTGAGATATTTGGTAGAAATATTTTAGAGCTTTTTGTATTGCAATACTTTTACTGGACACAAATTCTTGTGAAAAAAATATTTCTACTTACTCCAAAAAAGTAAAAACAAATTAGCAAATTTTTAAATAAAAAATCTAACATATATTTTGTATTTTTAAAATCATAATTGCTTTTAAATTTTTATTAAATATCCATAGTATTTTTAATGCAAAAAAAAAAATGAATAAATGTTTAAATTAAGCTAATAGAGCTTCTTGATATGCAGGTGGATCGTTACTCTGAATGTTATAGCTACAGTCAATATAGTCACATGGATTATCGATGTGAACCGGACTTTCTGTCTTTGGCTTAAATAATAAACCATCCAACTTTTCCATGTCTTACCAGTGTATATATAAAATATATAAAATATAAAACACATATACACTCATCCACCTGCGTCATCATCCAGCTTTACATAAATGCTAAACTGCAAAGACAATATATATTCATTTAATTTACCAATAACGTTTATTCAAATATCAAAAAATACAAAAAGAAAAAATTGTAATTGTAAGAAAAAAAATATAATTTAATTAATTTAAACAAAATATTATTAATCAATCTATCATCACGTGGGTTTTCTTTTTAGTAAAATAAATACGTCAAAATTAATAATAACACTGATGACGATGATGATGATGATAAATTCTCGGTAGACATGTGAGTAATAAAATAACAATTGTCTTGATGCGTCACGTGTGTTTGATGATATGTTATTTTACAAATAAATAGAAAGAAAAAAAAAATAATCCCCACAAGCTCAAAAAAGAGATAAAAGATTAAAATACATATATATAGAAATATATTGACTAGACATAAAAAAAAAACAAAAAGAGCAACGAAAGAGAAAAAGCAAAAAAAAGTGAGTTAGATAGAAAATGTGTTACTTGAATATACGCATTGTATATATGTATATATAAAATGAATATAAATATGTGTGTTGAATTCTCAGTTAAAACTAACGTATATAAAGTGAATACATAGCCAACCATTGACGGGTGGGGATATCGTCTGTCCCGGGATGAATGAACTGTTACGTCACGCACTTGCACTCTCAGTAGTGTCCTTCGTCTCTTTCCCCTCATTGCTATTTCTCCACTTTGTCCTTTTCTCTCTACTTCCTATAATGTCGTTTTATTTCCACCTCTAACAATTTATATATATTATATACTTCAACTACCACCAATACCATCAACATTATCATCAACAACAACACACCAATTATTATTTTCACCTCATTCAATAAGCCAACTTTAAAATTATACATTTCACTTGTATCAACATCAACATTTCATTATTCATTCATCAATTATTCACACAGTCATAACAAATTCATTTATATTTTTTCTAATGTCAAGTAAACATGTGTTACTATTTATTTTTTTACTACTAGTTGAATGTTAGGGGTCAATGAAATCCAATTTAATTTCAAATAAATTTGTTTTTTTTTTCTATAATAGAAATTTATTTTAAAATTTTTTACAGATAATAATTAATTAATTTAGACAAGTTACCTTGGATTTATTAGAAACAAATAATAAATTTAATTTATGTTTCAATCATTGGCTCACGTAATTCCCATCCAGGTTCTTTAAAATTTGGATATAATTTTGCTTTTAAACCATCGCTATTTAAACGTCCATGGAATTCTGGTTTTTTATCTTTTGGTGTACTACGTTGTAGCCAAATATCAAGAAAACTTTTTGATGAATTATTTTTTAATAATTGTTTTTGTAATGACATTGATGTTGATGTTGGTGGTGACATTGGTGAATCTGTTGTTGCACGTATAACGCTTGCACGTGGTGTTTCTTCTTTTCCAATTCTAATTAAAATAAAAAAATTTTAAAAATTAAATTCATTAAAGCTAACATGAATTATTTTAAATTAAATAAAAAAAAAAACTTTGTTACCCATCAAGTTCACGTAATGCCTGATCCAATTCAACTTTATCTTTATCATTTTTATTTCTAACTTCAAGAAGACAATTTAATACTTCAGCATGCATTATAGAATTACGTGCATGTGCTTTTAAAAATGTTTCAAGTTCTTCCCATAATAAACGATAATGTTCTTCACGTCGTCCACCACCAAGATTTGGTAATGCAAGTGTTTCATGTTTTGATTCCAATTGAAGAAGATGAAATATCAATTGTTTACATTTTAATAAATCATCTTTTACTAGCTCTTCTTTTACAATGTATTCCGGTAAAGGATCAATAATCTTTAAAAGCAAAAATTAAATTAATTAAACAATCAAAAAATTAATCAATCAAACAAATAAACTTACTTGTTTTAAATTAAACATCAATGTATTAGAAATAGTCATTGGCCAATATCTCGTATGTCTTTCAAGTCTCTCTTTCATGTCAACAGCTGGACTGTCATTTTCAACATTTCCTTTTGGCTTCAATGGTACCAATGATGATCAATTTCGACACTAAATTACACATAAATAAATTTTAAACTCAATAGAGAATTATAAATCATTACTCCAACGTTTTATCGTTTTTTTACGTAGGCGGAAGCCTACTAGTATTGTTTTCACTATATGAATTTAGAAAAATGTTCATATCTTCTGAAATAATATAGATAGGATGTTACGTATTAGAACCAAATTAAAGCCTAGAAGAAATACTAAAACTGATAATATTTTTTAATTAAATTTTTTAAACTAATTATTATTTTTTTTTTAAATAGGGTTATTGGTTTTTTTTAATTTATTACATATTATTTATGATAACATAGTCAATACTCTCTGTTGAAATTCTTAATTAAACTTTGCATTATTTATTTTTACGTTTGAGGATATTTTTTAAGTGGTACAAAAATTCTTATTCAATTTACTTAATAGCTGAAAAATTCCCTCCATTTTATTGTTTTTTTTTTTCTTTAAATTTGTATTTTATTTCCTGATTTGTATTTTGTTTCCTCCATTTTTCTACATATTTTCTTGAGTTTTAAAAATAACTAATTATGATACTAACAAGAACACAATTATTGGCTGTTAATAACTACATTATAACCCATACAAAAAATATAAAAATTAATAATCTAGCAAATCATATAAATCAATAATTATTGGCCTTGATAATTAAGAAAAAATGTCAATAAAATATTAATAATCTGCCACCATACTGCATTTTAAACGAAATAAAAAATAAAATATCAAAAAGATAAAACGATGGAAAACATTTAGTTTAGAATAATTTTTAAAAATTAATTTTGAATAATAATAAAAGCAACGATCAATAAAATTTTTTTTTCTTTTTTTTATTTCATATTTCTTATTATTTTTTCGTAAGTGTCTGTGTGTATATTAACCATACATTACATTACTAAAAAAATGTGTATTATAATGTCAACAATAATGACAGTATTGATTTTTAATTAATTTTAATATTAATTATTAAATTCTAATTATTTAAATCCATTATTAGATAAATTATCTAATTTACCGTAAAATTTATTCGTTATCATATTTATTTCCTCATTTCAATGCATTATTTTCATACACATTATTAATATTATTATTTTTTGTTAAATATTTTATATTTTTAGATGAAAATGTGACACAGACTCGGAGGCATTTTAAAAATATAATAATATTATAATTAAATTACAAGAAAAACAATGAGAGTATATTTTATTTAAGTTATTTAAAATATGAAAAAAATTTGAATGATAAACAAGTGGCTTCAATTGCAATAACGAATTCAATAGAAAATTTAATAATAATATCAAAAAAAATATATTCTCATTGTGTTGCTAGTAATTTTCTTTATATTTTTTTTTTTGCTGGAAATGTTGAAATTAAACAATGAAAAAACGAGTGAGCATCAACTGTGTGTTTATTTAATTTTTTTATTTATTTTAATTAATTAATTTATTTTTTCTTGCAGCATGAATTAAATATAAAATATATTCTACGTATGTAAAGCTCCAAGGGGGCCTCCGATCTTACAAATACAAAGCTAAACGTTACAAGTATACAAGATCATTACAGTAATTAATTTTTCATTTAAATTTTTCTATAATTGATTTTTTTTTTCCTTATTCTCTTCTTTACCTAAGCAACGTTATCAACTTTTATATAAATTAAATGCAAGATGTAATTTGCATTATCATACATAATTATAAATACTTAAAAAAATTTTTTTTTTTAAATTTATTTTGAACCTGATATAATTATTTTATTAAATTTTAATTGTGTGGCTGGCATACTCGCAATCTTAAACTCGTCACAAAAATTTTTTTTTCTATCATTATTTCAATAAAACAATGATAATTATAATTAAAAAAAAAAAACAAACAATTTATTTATTTTAATTTATCGTCTATATGTGCATATTGACAGTGATTATGATTATGTTTGTGTATGAGAATTTTTATTTTATTTATAATTTAGAATTTTTAATTAAGTTTTTTTTTTTTTTTTTATTTTATTAATTGATTTTAGCTAAAGGCATTTATTATTTTATTACTTTTTTATTATTTTTTGGCTGTTGTAATATTAACTCGCATTATTCCACCAACAATTTTAATGATGTTTTACAATCGAAATGGAGGAGGGACAAGAGCAAGGTACCCGTTATTGAGCCTGAATTGCAATGTTAATTATATCATTAAATAATATAGATTATTTTTAATTTAAATCAAAAAGAAAAACAGACAAATATAAATCACACAGAGCGAATATAAAAATAATCTTGACGGATATACGATTTTCTAAACATATTTATATTTTATACTTTTAAAATACATGGAAATTAATTCTTAAAAAAACAAAAAACGTATTATTTATTAGCTAATGTAACCAGTCTTTAATGGGCCTTTTTTCCCTCTAAATATTACCCCGAAAATTGAATATATATTATGATTATTTTTGTAGATTAATTAAACTTTAAACCGTGATTTTAATTTCCATGATTTTTAATTTTATTTTAATGTTTAATTATGAATTTATCAACCAAGTTAATTTACAACAAAAAAAATTAAAATAAAATTACACAACGTGGTAAATTATATTGTTTTTTTTTTTTTTTTTATATTTCATTATATTTAATTATAATCTATTTTGTTTTTTTAATTTTAATTTAATTATATTTTCGTCAAACATTGTGACTTATTTGTTTAGTCTAATAACTCTTAGATTACTTTCTTTTTTTTTTTTAATTTTTAGAAGATTGGCATTACGAATTAGTCAACAAGAGGGTACCTATTTCAATAAGAGATTAAAAAAATAAAAAAAAAACTAGAAACAAATATTGTTTATTAATTTAAAAAAAAAAAAGTCTTAAATTTTTTTTTTTTTTTCACTAAAAAAAATATATATATATTTTTTTTTTTTATTAATATATATAAATGAGTAAGGCGTACAGGAGAGGGACAGTAGATAGGAAGGATTAAAACTGGATTTTAAATAATCTGTAACTTAACAACAAAGACCAAAAAAAATTATTGATTTATAAAAATAAAAAATGAAAAATTTCATCGACAACCCTGAGAATTTACGAATCATCAACTGTCTACGATTAAGCTTATTTTCATAATACTTCAATTAAATTAAAAGATATTTGTTTTTTTAATATAATTTGCTAAATCCATTTGAAAATCCATAGATTATTTATTATTTCATCTGAAAATGTAAAATACTTTGTGTGTTTTAAGATACATTATATCCAAAAAAATATATTTACTCTTGAATAAATTGTTGTTGGTATTTATAATTATTTAATTATCATAATTTGACACTAATAAATTTAAAAAACTTATTCTATTTTTTTAATAATGATTTACTTTTGCTTATTTCAATTGTTTTTTTTTTTAATTCATAAAAACTTTATTTACTGATAGATAATAATAATTTAATAATCATAATAATCATAATAATAATAATAATAATATTTTTTTTCATAGTCAATAGGTTAGCACTAATGGTTCTGTTTTAAACATTATCTCAATTTTTTTTTTTTCTTTTTTTTCTGTTCCATAAATATATATATTTACTTGTAGATATATTACATTACAGATAAGATGAGATGTACAGCCTTAGATTCAAAAAAAAAAAAAAAAGAATTAAAATAAAAACGATGCATAATTTCTACTACCCCTTTTCTTATTTTTTATTTTTACTCCACATCAATAAATAACGTATCAATCACGATTTTATTTTTTAAATTATTTCTTTTGTTTAAAATCAAATTATTTATTGGTATTATTATTTTTTTTTTTCTTATTAACTTTAGCTCTTATTTACTTGATTAATCAACAACATGTCGATTTGCCTATTTATTAATTTTAGACTCTTAAATTATTTTTAAATTTATTAATTTTAATTAATTTGTGTTTTAAAATTCAGTGTTTTTTTATTTTAAATATGTTTTATGTAAATGCGTATTTTTTTTTAATTTATATATTGAATTTTATTAGTACACAAAAGGGTAATTTGATTGAGCTCCCTTTTTCTTATCGATTTTTTTTTTTACTTTAATTACGCAATTTTAATTATTAAATGTAATAACTTGATCCCAGAATTATATGTTTTTTTATTTTCTAAACGAGCCGCGTTGATCACAATGTTAAAATAAAAAAAAAAAATAAAAAAACATATTTATATATATAGTTATATAAAAAAATGAAATGCATATTGATTTAAGAGCTAAATAAATTTGCATTAATTAAAAAAACAAATGACAAATCAAATGACAACAAATTTTAATCAATATTTCTCTCATTCAATAATAATTATATGTTAAAAAAAATAATAAAGATCAGCCAGTGAACCTTGTTACTTCAAAAGTAGTATCAATTCAATAATTAGATTTTGTATATTTTATTTTTTCTTTCTATCTATTTTTTTATTTATTATTTTTTAAACTCATCCCATTAATTCGATTACCTAATTATAATTAGTTTGCATAAAAAAAACGTGGATTTTAAAAATGTCTCAAAGGCATTCATTGCCAATGCAATAATTCTATTGACCGGTATATTTATTTTTAATCAATTTATTTTACTTTAAATATTATCATTTTTCTTTAAATTCTCATTTTATCATCGCGTGATGTATTTTATTTATTATCATTACGTTTAATAAAAAAAAAATAAATTAAAAAAAAAAATAAACAATTAAAAGTGGAACAAATGTACGTATAAAAATTGTACATTTTTTTTTAACTAAATTTTTTTTTTTAAAGAATCTTCATGCATCCCCCGTACATCATGTTTAAATTTTTAATATTATTATTATTATTTTTTATTTATTTTTTTTTTCGTAAAAATTATCCCTCGTGCTCGCTCGTATTTTGTGTTTTTTTTTTTTTTTTTCATTTTATGTTAGTTTAAATCAGCGATTATTCAACTCAATTCAACTGCTGGTTGAACATTATAACTACTACCCCATTGATGTGGTGGTGGTGGTGGTATTTGCTGTTGTTGTGGTGGTCCAGGTGGTGCACCCCATCCTTGTGCATTGTACTGTGTACTGTAACCAGCATAACCACCAGTTTGTGGAGTACCACCCCAACCTTGATACTGTTGCATCATGTTACCTGGTGGTCCCATTGGTCCACCAATCATTGGACCACCCATTTGACTATTTGGTCCACCCATTGGACCCATATTACCAGCCATACCCATTTGTGGTCCACCTTGTTGTGGTGGTCCCCATTGACCTTGATGACCGTCATTCATTTTACTTGATGAATCACGTGGCTCAGCTTGTTTGATTTCAACCTGTAATCAATCCAAATTAGCACATCATAAGTATTGATTTTTTATTGTTTAATTTTTGAGTTTTTTTTTTTTCTATTTAAATATCATTTTTTTAATTATTTACTAATATATGAAATTAATTATCAACTATTTTCTTTTTCTTTCTTTTAATATGTAACACTTGTACAGACATATAAATAGAAATTTTATTTTTTTAATATTCAAATTGTACTTGAAATATTATTTTTCAATTTAAGATGATTTGATTATTTGTCTGTACAATTGTTAATTTGTTTATATTAATTTTAACTCTATGATATCTTTAGTTAGATACTAGTTAAAAATAATAATAAAATTACAAGATATAAATTTAAATGATACATGAAAATATATTGTCATTGTATCATACTAAAATCAATAATAATAATAACAAAAATATATAGAAAAGCATAAATATTTTAAAAGAAAATGAAAAATAAAATAAAAATAAAAATGAATGAAAAGAAAATAAACATTGCCTCAGTGCCACATGAATCACAGTGAGATTAACATTTTGTCAAGTCTCAAAATTTTCAACAATTTACATATGTTAAAAGTTTCATCCGTGTGTTTTAAAATAATTAATTAAATAACTGTCGATGTTATTAAAAGTATTGTCCTAAATTAACATACAAATTATTTAACAAAGATAACAAAAATGGATCATCAAATTAAAAAAAACAGTGAATTTATCAATGAAACAAAATATAGTGACACAAATAATAGTGAGGCAAGTAATAAAAATAATACAATTAATAATTCAATTTGTGATAATATAAAAGCTGATGGTAATGAAAAAAATAAAAAGTCCGATAAAAAATTATTTTGTGGTGACGAGGAACAACCACGAAAAAAAATAAAATTACAAATAGCTGGTGAAAAAGAACAAACAAGTGAAGAAGAACAAACTGATGATAACCATGAAGATGAAAATGATGAAACATTACAAAAAAAAATTACATTGAACATTCCTGGTGACATGGACATTGGTGAAATTAAAGAACCAACAAATGATAATTATGATGAAGATGATGGTGATAATAATAAACAAAATAAAAATCATGACAGCCACTTGGATAATGATAATCATAATGATGATGAAGATCATGATCAAGATGAAGATCCTGAAGATCATGAAGATCATAATGATAATGATAATGATGATAGAGCAAAAGGGAAAATAAATAAATGTTCCATTTGCGACAAAACATTTTCTAAAAAAAGTAACTTGAACCGGCATAAAAAGATGATCCACAATTCTACAAGAGTATATTTGTGTAAAACTTGTAATATGCAATTTACCTCATGTTCTTCACTACATGATCATAACAAAAATATGCATATAACATATAAATTTACATGCTCCAACTGTAACAAAGTATTTTCAAGAAAAAGTGAATTGAATAATCATTTAAAAACACATACTGGATTCAAACCATTCTACTGCTCACATGAAGAATGCAGCTATGATACTCATAGAAAAGCTGATTTAGAGAGGCATATGGTGAAGCACAGTGGAATAAAGGCATTCCAATGCAACTTCAATGGATGTGGAAAAGTAAGTATTCAATTATTGTTCATTTTAATATGTTATTTTAAATATTTTAATTATTTTTTTTTTTACTTTAGGCATATGGACTAAAAACCAGCTTAACGTTTCACCAACAAAACAAAAACCATATTAATACACCACCAATAAATATGCTAGATAATAACATGGCAGATGAGGATGATGAGGATGTTGATGATCCAGAGCCAATAAATGAACTTGGACAAAACTAAATGAATCAAAGTGAACAACAACAACAACAAAAGGACAATATAAAAACCAAGTTTATTGACAACATTTTTTGATAATAATTATCAAAAAAAAGAAAAAACCAATAAATAATAAACAATGTACCGATACAAAAAAAAAAAAAAAATTTTTAAATCAAGCTAATTATTTTTAAAGACTTTTTAAATAATTAGTTGTAAATAATGTTTTTTTTTTTTTTTTTTTTTTTACTTGTTAATATAACCTAAATAACCTAATAATAATAATTACCTAATTAACGAATTATTCCAGTTTTTTTTTTATACAATAATTTGAAATTCAACACTTTTTAGTAATTTTTTGTAAAAATAAAAACAATCATAATAATGAAGCAATGAAGTTTACTTTATTTAGTTTACTATAAAATTTATTTTATTTATATTTGTTTATAAAATTTCAATTGATGTGATATGATGCAATTTAATAATGTCAACAATTGATCATAATAATGGCCATGTTTTTTTTTTTATTGGATATTGCCAACATGAAGACTTGATGATTGCCAACCATGGAATTAAACTCCATGTTGCCAACTTAAAAGCATGTTTACGATTAATTCAAAATGGCGGTGAGTGGCTTGTTTATAATGTTTATATTTTTTTTTTTTTTGTAAAAAAATATATCTGAATATATCATATATAGTCATCTTAAAAAATTAAAATATAAATAAATAAAAAAAAAGAGTTGTATTTTTAATCATTATATTTGTATTCCAAGCACGAGTAATTTAATTTAATAAAAAAAAGATCTCCATGCTTTGTGTGCATAAAAAAAAAAAAAAGTGAAAAAAAGCAAGCAACACACCGTTGACTTGACATATTAGAAAAAACAATTCCACGTTTACAAAATTAAAAAATTAAACAATATATATATCATTTATTATAAAAAAAAAAACATAGGTACCTATAAATAATGGCTGAAAAACTAAATCTCAATGATGAGGATGATGTTGTCACCCCTTGGTCAGTTGAAAGCAAAAATCAAACTGGCATTGATTACGACAAAATAATACGTAAGTATTTCATAATTAAATTCAATCAATTATTTATAAAAAAAATATAATAATAATAATAATAATATGTTTAATTTAAACAGTTAAATTTGGAAGCTCAAAAATTGATGATGTTTTACTTGAAAGATTTGAAAAATTAACTGGTAAAAAACCACATCGTTGGTTACGTCGTGGAATATTTTTTTCTCATCGTGATATGCATAGAGCATTGAATCTTTATGAACAAGGAAAACCATTTTATTTATATACTGGTAGAGGACCAAGTTCTGATGTGATGCATATTGGTCATTTGATACCATTTACATTTTGTAAATGGTTACAGGATGTTTTTGATGTACCACTTGTTATCCAACTGACTGATGACGAAAAAACAATATGGAAAAATTTAAAAATAGAAGATGCTATTAAATTATCATATGAAAATTCAAAAGACATTATTGCATGTGGTTTTGATATTAATAAAACATTTGTATTTTCAAATTTAGAACATATTGGTTGTAATCCAGCTTTTTATCAAAATATGATTAGAATACAAAAATCAATAACATTTAATCAAATAAAAGGTATATTTGGTTTTGGTGATAGTGATCCAGTTGGTAAAATAGCCTTTCCACCAACTCAAGCAGCACCAGCATTGTCAAGTACATTTCCATTTATATTTAAAAATGAAAAAGTACAATGTTTAATACCATGTGCTATTGATCAAGATCCATATTTTCGTATGACTCGTGATGTTGCACCGAAAATTGGCTTTCCAAAACCAGCATTGTTACATTCAACATTTTTCCCAGCATTACAAGGTTCTAAAACAAAAATGTCTGCAAGCGATAATAATTCAGCAATATTTTTAACTGATACATCTAATCAAATTAAAAATAAAATAAATAGACATGCATTTTCTGGTGGACAAGCTGACATGGCAGAACATAGAAGACTTGGTGGTAATTGTGATATTGATACATCATTTCAATGGCTTAGATTTTTCCTTGAAGATGATGAACAATTGGAACAAATTAGAAAGGTATATTATTTAATTATTGCAATTGTTTTAAATGTTTATTTATATTTTATTTATATTTTTTAGGATTATACTAGTGGTGAAATGCTTACTGGTGATTTGAAAAAAATAATTATTAATTTGTTACAAGTCATTGTTGCTGAACATCAAGAAAAAAGAAAATTAGTTACTGATGATATTATTAAAGCATTTATGGAACCACGAGATCTTGGTTTTATTCCATTTAAAAAATAACAAGCTATTAATTAATTCATCAATTAATTATTAACAAAAAAGAAAACACATGAAAATGCCTAGGAATTTTTTGTAAACATTCATTTGTATTTTTTTTTTTTTTTTCTCTTTTATATTCATTCACACCATTAATTTATTTATTTCTATTTTTATTAATTAGAAATTTATAATTATTAGGTATTTATTATTCACATCTAATTAATTTGTTTTTACTGCAAATTTATTTTTTTTGTTTTTTGCAGAAAAAAGTATACATGATAATTTTTCATTTGATACAAATAAAAATAATTGAATTTAATAGAAAAAAAAAATATATCTGGATTTTAAAATAATTTATTTATAATTATTGTTTAATATTATTTATGTTTTTTACATTATTATAAACCAATGAAAAAATTAATTTTTAGATCTAGAAGAAATTGAGCTTGCTGATTGGTCCTTGATGACGACAATTTTCTCTCTCAATTTATTTTTTTTTTTGTTGCAAATCGCAATTTAATAATAGTCTCGTTCGTATCCGCCATTTGTATCAAAATATTTTATATTATTATAGGTATATAAATACCTGGGTTTATTATAATTTAGATTACATAAAAAAATAATAATAAAAATTAAAAAAGAGTTGAGAGTGTATGTGTGTTGTGTGTTTGTGTTTAGTGAGATTAAAAAAAAAAATAAGTAAATAAAAAACGTGACTCGATAAAAGAGACAAAAGATAAACAAATATTAAAAAAATAACAAAGACAGAGATAGTTAATTTTAGTGGTGACGTTGTTATTGATATAAAGATTAATTGTACATTTAATTTTGATATTTAAAAAAAAAATAAAAATGATACAATTTGATTAATAGTTATCAAAGAGTTAGTCAAATTTCGAGAGACAAATATTTTCTCTCAAGCTCAATAATGTAAGTTTTATAAATGATAATTTTTTTTTACATTTAACATTATAATATTTATAATAACCATGTTTATTTTTTTTTATATAATAATTCATAATTACTTTTATATAATTAATAATTTAATTTTACAAACCACGTCAATGATCACAGTCTAATTTTGTCATAAGAATAATAAATGTTGCCAAATAATTGTTACAAAAATAATAAAACCCAGTAGCTCCAATGAATAATAATAATTTTTAATTTTAGATCAAAATACACAACAAAAAAAAATGCCAAATAAATAATTAACATAAAAATTAATCATCAAGTTTTTTAATAAAAACAAAATAAAAAAGAAAAATAAATCTAAAAAATTACTCAAGTAGAAAAAGTACAATCAGCAAAATAAAAATAAAAACAATGGATGCTTTTTCTGATTCTCCACATACTGATAAATATAATGAACATGGTGAAGGTAATAATTTACATTATGGTGTTGCAAGTATGCAAGGTTGGCGAATGGAAATGGAAGATGCCCACAGTGCAATAACTGGATTAGAAAATAATTTATCTGATTGGAGTTATTTTGCTGTATTTGATGGTCATGCAGGTGCAATTGTATCAGCTCATAGTGCTGATAATTTACTTGACTCAATAATTAGAACAGATGAATTTAAAAATAATGATATTATAAATGGTATACATAAAGGTTTTTTAAATTTAGATAATGAAATGCGTGATTTAGTTGAATATCATTGTGATAGATCTGGTTCAACAGCTGTTTGCACATTTATATCACCAGATAAATTATTTATTGGTAATTGTGGTGATTCACGTGCTGTATTATGTAGTTCTGGTAGACCAGTATTTTCAACACGTGATCATAAACCAATTTTACCTGCTGAAAAAGAAAGAATACAAGCTGCTGGTGGAAGTGTTATGGTACAACGTGTTAATGGTTCATTAGCTGTATCACGTGCACTTGGTGATTATGAATATAAAAATGTATATGGACGTGGACAATGTGAACAGCTTGTATCACCAGAACCAGAGATATTTATACGTGACAGAGATTTTAATAATGATGAATTTTTAATACTTGCTTGTGATGGTATTTGGGATGTAATGACTAATGAAGATCTTTGTGATTTTATTTATTCACGTTTGTTGATAACTGATGATCTTGAAGTTATTGCTAATCAAGTTATTGATACTTGTTTATATAAGGTATTTTTTTTCATTGCTTTGTTGTGTTTATTTGAGACTGGGGATTGATTTTTTTTCTTTGTTTATTATGGTTTAGGGAAGCAGAGACAATATGAGCATTATACTTGTTAAATTTCCAGCAGCACCAAAACCAAATCTAGAAGCACAAAGTGAAGATGCTGAATTAGATATGGACATTGAAAGGAGAATAAAAGGTTCAATGAAATTTACATTATTATTATCTTACTGCTGTTGTATTAATACACGAACGAAAATACGTAAAAAACACTGACAAAAATATGTCATGCGAAATAAAAATCGCTATGACAGCCAATTGAGACAATCAAAGATTCAAATTATTTAACGCGAATATATATTATCAGGTTTTTATGTTATAACAATAATCAAGTATTGGGACCATATTTTAATTTTTAAATTCAAAAAAGTATTTTTTAAAAAAACAATCAAACATTATCAGTGTAATAATTGTTTTAATATTTTTTTTTCTTTTTTCTTTCTCTCAATGTTTGTCAGTGTTGTTGATATAAATAATTTTACATATCCTGTGATTAAAGTTTAATATTAAACTGCCTTTTAAAATCAAAATAATATCAATATTTTGTCCCATTATAATTGCTAAAATTTTAAAAACCAGCTTTAATGAATATTTAAATTATTAATGGAGTTTAAAATCAATCAAGACGAAATTATTTGTCGTAATTAAATAAATGGCTCATATTAATTATTAAAAATAAAAAAAGCAATTTATTCATTCAGCTCTTGAATATTTATAGTGTGATATTAAATTATTTGTTTACATGAAAATTTCGCTCAACATGTGCCAATGAAAAAAAAAATTTTAAATTAATTAATTGTTATTGAAAATTAAAAGTAGAAATTGTTTATTTAATTTTTTTTTGGCGTTAAAATATGTTGATGTATGTTTGACAAGTGTTTACCAATAAAAAAATCACAATTGTTATTAAATATATATATAAATTATATAGAAAAATCGTTAGTGAAAAATTAGAATTATATAGTGATAGAAAAAAAATATTATGAATATTAATTATTAAGATAAATATACATGTAAATTAATAATTCAAATTTTTAATTATAAAATTTATTTAATAGAATTTTTTCCACCCCTAGAGTTGTCTTTTTAATGTAAAATTTTATTTTTAAATTGGTAAAAGGTACCACGAGGTAGGTGTGAATTTATTTTCTAAAAAAGAAAAAAACACCTAAATATTTTATCTTCTTTTTTGTTAGTTTAGAAATGTGTTTATTGTTTTTTTTTTTAATGGAAATAACAATGCATTTCTTATGTTTAAATGATAAATAAAAAAAAAAATTTCTTTTGGTAAAGACAACTCTGTGGGTGAATTAGGATTTGAAGACAAAAAAATGTTAAAAAATTGACCCATTTCCATAAGAAATGTAATGTTTTAAAAACACCTCATATAGATGCATGAATTTTAGATTATTTAAAATTATTTATAAATATTTTTGTATTGTAAAATTTTTTAAAATCAATTTTACGTGTTTAATAATTGTTTAATTAATTTTTTTACTCCATAGAAATTGTCGAGGAACAAGAAGGAAATGACGATTTTAATTATTTTCAATTACTCCAACTTTTGGTGGAACAAGATATACCAAGTCTTCCCCCAGGTGGTGGACTTCCAGCAAAGTAAGCTCCAATAAATTCAACTAATCAACCGAAAATTTCAATTATATTTTTTTCTATTTTAGTAATTGTATTTCTATTTTTTTTTTGCAGACAAACAGTTATCGAAAAATTATTTCGTGAGTTATGCCCAAGCAAAGCCAAAAGCGTAAGTCAAAAATATAATATTATGGATGTATCCTAACAATTATTCCAAAATTTTTTTCAATCATCATTTTGTAATTTTTTTCGTCGTCATATTAATAATCCATTTAAATAATATATTTAAATAATAACTGATAAATTTAAAAATAAATTCATACATTATTAAATAAATTAATAATTTTTTTTAGTAATTTTTTTTTGTAATTTAAAAAAAAACTATATCAATTGATATATATTTAATTTTTAAAAATAATCATACGGATTTAGTACTTAAAATTTAATTAAACGAAAAAAAAAAAAAACAAATGTTTTAGAAAGAAATATTTATAAGAACCGGGATTGTTAATTATTAACGTGAAAATTTGTAACTATTGTGTTGATAAATCAATCGTTGATACAATTTAAGATAAAAAAAAATTTATATTATAATAAAAATTATCATGTAAATACAACTAAATAGATAAATATTTTTTTGCTGTTAAAAGAGAGTGTACTTACAAGATTCTTTTTTTATAAAAAAAGAAACAAAAAATATAGTAATATATTGTAAAAATGTTAATCAACATTTATAACTTAAAAAAAAAAAACTTACAGTACAAGAAAATATTTAAATAGCATAATAAACATTATTTAATAAAAAAAAAAAAAAGAAAACAAATCATTTTATTATTTAAAATATTCTTGATATTTTTCTGGTCAAATAAACATTTATCGAAATTTTTTTTTACTATTAATTTTATAATTAGATAATTTTGATAGTGTTAAATTAATTAGAATTGATTTATTTAAGATACTTACTCCTTATTCCAATTTTCTTTTCTATTTTTTTTTTATTTTCCTTTTTGTTAGATCAAGGATTCCCTGGTCATCAATCCCTTCAAGATAGAAGTATTCAATGCATTTGTTGCTGAACTTATTGATGAATTAAAACGTAATAAATAATAATATAAATATTTTTTTTTAAATCATGATACTACTATTTGAAATAAAGAAATTAATTTGTATCTAAATTATATTTTATTTTCGGAGAATTTTTTAAATTTGTATCTAAAATTATTAAAATTGTATTTATGATTTTTTCTATAAATTCTATTTAAAATAGTTTTATATATTTTAATAAAAAAAGATAGATAAATGTATTTTGTAATTTAAAGTTGATAAAAAGCAAAAATCAAATTTCCAAGTAGTTATTTAATAATTAATGTAAAAAATTTAAAATCATTGTGAAATTAAAATTAGCTGGTATAATAATAAAGTGAAATAAATTGTCAAAGTATTTTGCTTTGTTTAATTAAATAATCAAGTATTATTTTTAATTTTTATTATTTTTTATTAGCATTATAAATCCCATAATGATATAAATAAAAAAACGTGATTAACGGTATGACTTTTGATAACGTGCACGAGCACCTGGACCACCGAATTTTTTTGGTTCACATCTTCTTGGATCAGCAACAAGAAGTGTACGATCGTATTGAATAAGAATGTCTTTGACTTCTTTCTTTGATGCCTCATCAACGTCTATGAATAATAACAAACAAACCAATTATATTATAAATAAAGTTTATAATTTATTTTGTTTAAATAGCATGTAAAAATAAAAAAATAAACTCACATTTTTGGTAGTAAGCAACGAGTGCCTTGGAGATGGCTTGTCTGATGGCATAGATTTGAGCTACATGACCACCACCATTGACACGAACTCTCATGTCAACACCAGCAAATTTTTCTTTGCCAAGAAGAAGAATTGGTTCTTGGAGTTTGTATTGGAGAACCTTTGGTTCAAACTGTTCAAGAGGTCTTCCATTGACCTTCAAAAGTCCACGACCACGTTTGCAATAAGCAACTGCAGTTGCAGTTTTCTTTATAAATAAAAAAGTCAAAATCACATTAATTTTTTATTCATTATTTGAGGTTATGTTAATGATAAATTAAATAACTTACTTTACGTCCAAAGACTTGAACGGATTGGATCGGTTCCTTTTGTTTCTGTAATTAAAATATTTTTCATTATTTATTGTCAATTTATAATTGGATTATATTCTTTTTTAATTAATGAACTTTTAATAAACACCTTTTGTACGTTCTGCATATTGGCGAGCTCGTTGAGAGAAAGAGAGAGAGATCACAAATTCCGAAACAAATTACAAATGGGGAAGAAAGCGCCTTCTTGGGTGGACCAAAGGTACCATTTGGCCATTTTGGATATTTTGAATATTGAATATCAACACACAAAACTGTATCAAAGTAAATAAATAAATATGTCATAAGTAATTGTCAACAATTGTCAATGTTTACTACGTGAATCTATGAGTATTAATTATTACAAAAAAATTTATTAAACATGGCATTATTTATTGTTAACAAGTCAATAAACAAATACTTGAATTGTAATTATTATGTGCTTTCAAATGTTTATAATAATTTGAATATTTATTTAATCAACAAGTGTCATTTTAAAATGCTCCTATTTTTAATAACAATGAAAATTTAAATCTAGATGTGATGATGATGCTGATGATGATGATGATGACGATAAAAAAATAAAAGATCAATTACAAGATCATTTTTTAGAATTATTATTCAGTGCAACATTTTTGCAAGATACAGAAAAATTAAATTTTGGTCTTTAAAACAATTTTAATTACATCAGTTGGTACTTGTTATATCTGATCATGATGATGATGTTGAATTAGATAAACAAGTTGGTGATTTTATTGGTCAAAAAATCCACAAGAATTAACTGAGGGTGCTGTTGATTGTTGAACCAGAGTTTTTTAATATATACTGGTAAAGTATTTATTTTTTCAAAACACTGTTTCCATGACAACTTAAAATAAACAAAATAAAACGTGCATGATCATTTGTATAATATAGATAAATATTATTTTTCTTTACTTAAATATAATTTAATTTTTTAGGCAATAAATTAAACATGTCAAGCAATTAATATTAAAAAACAATGACATCATGCTGTCAATATTCTGATTTAAAAAGCTCTGGTTTGTATTAAATTTATTTTACAAAAAAAAATAAAATTATTTAATTTATTAATGGTATTTTTTTTAAAACAATTAAAGTGTATAATCAAACTGGTGAAGGATATTTTGATCAATTAAAAGCTTACAATCACATGACAACACATTTAAAAAAAGTATATCAAGCAAAATGTGTTGTTGATTCAAGAAATCAAAATTATTTAATAAATAAACAACAAAGATGTCGTTCTCTGTGTCGTGATAAATCATTGGAAAAATGTACATCACAAGATGTCATTGATAGATTAGCATTTGATACTCAACATCATCCAATTGTAATTAAATTATTAACTTAATTTTAACAAAAATTTTAACAACATATTGCTAATTGTTTCCATTTCAATTTATCAACAGGATGTTTTAAGAATGGGTTGTAATGTAAACAACAACTGTAAAATTTGTACAAAAAATACAAAAAAACCGTACTTTGATAATTATTATTCTGGATGTCATAAAACAACGAGGGACACAAATCATCGTAGTAGAAGTAGAACAAGAATATGTTCAACAGCACCAAGTTTTCATTCAGCAAGACCAGATAAATGTATTAAAAAAAGATGTAAAAATCAAACATTTGATGTACTTAATCAAGAAGTTGAAATATCAATAACCCCTGCTGATAATAGAGGCCAATTAAGTAACAGATCATCACCAAGGTATTTATTTTGATCAATCAATTTATCAACAATTAATCTATCCTGATTAATTTAATTTTAGATCAACAAAAAGTCGTTATAATGATGATCCAACATGTTCAAATTATGCATCAAGTTTTGAAACATCACCAGACACATCAAGAAACACATCACCAGTTGCTAATTATTCCCAAACAAATAAAAGTAATAAAAAATTAAATAAAAATACGTCAAATACATTATCAGATGATGAAAAATATTCAACTTTTTTATATGAAATAACACAAGAAATTGTACAAAATAAATATTACACTGATGATGAATTAAAAAGTGTGTTTAAAAAACATATGAGACAAAATTCTGGTTTACTTGACAGGGTGAGTTGAAGCAATAAAAATAATAATAAATATAAAAATTAATTATTTTTTTTGTTTAGAATAAAATGTTGTATGAAATTTATCAACTGAAGCTTTCATTGAACATGAATGATAATGACAATGACGATGAGGATGATGAACAAATTGAAGATTTTTTACAATCACAAAAATACACATCAAAATCACCAGTAAAACCACCAACACCACCAAAAATACTTGATGAAAATAAAATAATTGATAAAATAAAAAATCAAGATGAGCTTAAAAAAACTTATAGTCGTTCACCAAATAATGGAAGAAATACTGTTGTTCTTGTTGATGCTAATCCAGAGTTACTTGTTACTGAACGTGATATATTAATAACACTTATGGAAATGAATTTAGATGCACAACAAGTTAATAAAATATATAGAAAATTACAAAATAAAAGTAAAGATTTATTTATAAATAAAAATGATAATAAATTATCAAATAAGTATGTACAATCAAGATTTACAAAATGTGGAAGTTTACAAAGTGGTAAATGTGATAATGATAATTGTGAATTATCAAATGATCCAAGTGATAAAAATTCAACAGAAGAAATTAAAAGTTTATTTATTAAAAATTCAAGTTGTAATAAAAATAAAAATAATTCTGTTGACAGTTATACAAGTGGAAAATTATCAGATGAAATTAAAAATATGTATATCAGAAGTTCATCATTAAAAAATGAGCCAGATGGAAAAAGAAATTCATCAAAATATAACAACAGTTTGAGGTCATCAGAAAATAATAAAAATTCAATGATTATGCCAATGAAAAATCAATCATATAGCAACAATTCAAAGTCATTAAAAAATCATACAGATAGTAATAGTTCAAGGTCATTAAAAAGTCATTCAGATAATAAAAGTTTATCAAAGAATAATTCAGATAGTAAGAGTTCAAAGATGTCATCAAAAAATAGTATTGATAATAACAGTTCAAAAACATTAAAAAATAATAATTCGGATAATAGTTATTCAAGTAGAAAATCATATGGTGAAATGTTTGAAGATCAAGATGAAGATGAAGATGAAGATGATGATGAAGAAGAAGATGATAATTTAAGTCTTGAAAATAATTCAGAGTTGAGAATTTCAAAGCGTTCTGATGATCGTTCAAGATCTAAAAGTGCTGATGAAAGACTACAAAGTATTCAAGAAGTATCAGTGGAGAATGACACACAAATAATATCAGATGAAGATGAAGAAAATTATTATTCAAGTGACGAAGACATTGAAGAAGGTAAACAATAATAATTTTCATTTAAAAAAATTATCTAATAATAAATTTAATTAATTTTTCAGAAGTTACTGATGAATCTGAAGACGACGAGGCACCAAGTTACATTAAAAAATCAAATTCATCAAAATCAAATGTCTCATTATCTGATAACTATGAAGAATCAATCGACGAAGATTTAAATATTACCTAAAAATTAACTACAAACATTTATAAATAATCAAAACAACAAATTTTCTTTTTTATAATTAAAATTATCATTTATTAAGAAAAAAAAAGACGAATCTTTACACCTTTAGAGCATTTTTTTTTTTAACTTTTCATATCTTTATTTTTTTTTTTTCTTTCATTTTCATAATCAATCAACAACGATAAAATATATATTTATCTTAGTGAAAAAATATAATGCATCAACAATGCGTATATGCATAGCCAGTACACATACACAAACTGTACATTTTTCAAAATTTTATACAAAAAAAAAAAGAAAAAAAATTACGTTAAATTTGTTGTTATAATTTTTGTGCAATTATTTTTTTTCTTATGGAAAAAAAAAATAGATAATAATAATTACCATTTGTGTTCTAGCTGTCACTGTTTGAGCTATCAATTGTCTACCGAAACAAAACAAAAAATGTTAATTAAAATTAATTATCAATATATTAAAATCTTAGCTTAATAAACCACACACATTATTCAGCTCGTTAATCATCAAAATTAATCATCAATTCATACGAATTTTTTTTTCACACATACAAAAGAAGAATGTATTTTTAAAAAAAATAATAGAAAAACAGAGAGAGAAAAGAAAAATCACATGAATGTTAATATCATTTGATATAAAAAAAAGAATTAGAACTATTAAAAAATGAAAAAAAAAAAAAAGGCTATTTATTCTAGTTTAAAAAAGGAAAAAGTGTAATGTTTTTATAATTTTGGTCTTGATCATCAACAGCATAATGATTGAGTCGAAATAAATTGAATCATGTAGCTTAAATACTTTTGATATTTATTAAATACTGTTGATGATGACCATAAATTTATTTCTCAGCTACCATCAGATGCATTTGAACATGAATCTTCAAGTTCTGGACCATCTGGACGTCGTTTTAAAAATGTCATTAAATCAGTTATACGTTTTATTGTATAACCCGGTTTTGGATCATCAGGTGTTAAACGAGTTTTATCACTTATTGGTAACCAAACTGTTCCAGCAAGTCCAGCTTCAATTCCACCTATTAAAAATGCCAAAAAAAAACAACAAAAATCATTAAATATTTTCTTTTTTAAATTTAAATAATTATTTATATATTGTTTAAATAATATATAGATTAAAATATTAATAATATTATTTTACAGATACAGAAGAATTGAAGGCTCCAACGTCGTACTGAAATTTTATTTTCTATTTTTGTTTTTTAAATTAAAAAAAAAAATTAAATATAAAAAAATAATAAAATTAAAATATAAAAATAATATAATTTTTTACCCAATATATCAGTCTCCAATTTATCACCAACCATAATACAATTATGTGGTAATGAACCAATTAATCGACAAGCTTCATAAAAAATTTTTGGTTCTGGTTTTTCCCATGGTAAATCACCAGACACAAGTATAACATCAAAATAATTAGATAAATTAAGTTGATTTATTTTTTCCCATTGTGCTTTTGATGGTCCATTTGATATTAAACCAATTAAATATTTTTTTCTCAATTCTATTAACATATTTTTAGTTTCAATTGTTAATCCAAGATAATGATAACGTAGATATAGCCATCTTTCATATATTTTTTTTGATAAATATGAATATTTATCACCAAGTGCCTTTGACCATAATGTTGTACGCCATGTATCAAGATCATAAGCTGAATTATCAGGACATTTTCTGAACTGCTTCAAGTATGTTGATGTTATTTTTGTTGATGTATCACTATCAACTTGATAAAGCTGCATCAGTTCCTCGGTTAACTAAGTAAGATTAAAATCACAAAAACATTTTTTTTTTTAATATTACCAAGCTTCTTTTTTTACTTGTTGTTTTATCAAATTTTTTTAAAATTTATATGCAACTGGAATTAATTTAATTAATTTTAATTCAAGTATTTTTATGTCATTCATTTTTATTTATTAATTTTTCATATTATTATTATAATTAATTCGAATTGCATATATATATTTTCAAGATTAAAAATACATATTAATAATATTTTTTTTTTGTTGTATTAATTATGGACGTCTTATTCATAGTATGGATTACCTATAAATTTTTGCATTTGACTCATTCGATATAGTCGTGCCGAATAATTGGACACATCGAGGCAACGCGCATCCGTGGAACACTGCTGTAATCACAACAAAATCAGTTGTGCCGACAACAGATTACTTATTAAATCTGTATCAATTTTTTTTTTTCATTTTTTTCTCACCAAATTAAAGCTTTTTTAGTTCTTCATTAATGTAGGTAGTTTTTTCAGGTAGGTATTTTAGTTTGTTTTATTTTAAATAAATAAATCAATACACATTTTTTTATTTATATCAAAATTAATTTAATGAAAAATTCATTGTTACATTTGTTTTAAACGAAAATTTATTTTTTTATTTTTTATTTTCAAGACAGGTTTTTTTTTTATATCAATTAAATTTATAAAAAGTATTTATTTTATTTTTATTTTTAGTGAATTTAATAGAGTTTGTAAAATTGAAAAAAAAAAAAAAAAAATTAAAAAACAAGGAAGTTTATATTCAAGTGGGTTAATTATAATTTTAAAATGTTTCATTTGCCAAGTAGCTATTTCTAGATAATCCAAACATGACACAAAAACATTTCGTCACATGAAATTTTTCGATTAAAAAAAAAAAAGAAATATCAAAGAATTTCGAAATAATAAATGCCAATTTTAAATATATAAACTATTTCTAATCTTAGAAACAAAAAAAAAAGAAAAAACTAAACAATCAAAACACGAATGAGAAAAAAAAAAAGAAAATATTTTTTAATCACTTCCATAAAGTAATGTTCCTAGATCCATCATACGATGATTTCTACATGCAACAATAGCATCATTTTTTTTCAAAACAGATGCAACACTTGAATCAGCTTTAACAAGATTTGACAATAAATCTTCATATGCACATTTAACATTAGGTGGTAGAGTGCCAATTTTAACTTTTTTCAACATGTCAATGATACCCTCAGCCCATCCAGATTCAATGGCAAATTCTGTTAACCATGGTATTGAACTAAAAACACTACCCATTGTTTGCATTCCCAAAAACCAAAGCTCCATTATTTCCATCCAATGTTCCTTGTATGACATTGATACAACAAGTTCAGTTGGATCATTACTCTCATCAACAATATATGCATCCCATAAAAATCTAATTGTCGCTCTAATATATGAACATATTGAAAAATCATTTTTCTTAACATACTGTGCTTGTTGCTTCAACAATAACAAGCCTAATATTGCTAAATGACCATGTAACACAAGATTATCATTTGTCTGTTTTAATTCAGATAAATTATTAAATATAAATTTAAGTATTGATACAAATGTTGGTGATTTTTCAACAAGTTTTGATTCCAACACAGTTATATTCATTAATACATTACATATTGATATCATTGCTGCACGTGAATCTTTCATTTCTTCAATGATCCATGGATCCAATTCTTTTTGTGGTTCACTCAATGCTTTAAGACGTTCTGATCTTGGTACTGGTGGTTTTTTATAATGCACTATTGTCCAATGATATGATAAACATTCAAATAATACTTCATCTTGTTTATGTTTTAGTAATATTTTTCTAGCATCTTCTTCAACAGCTAGATGACATAAACCAGGTAATAAAACACGTAGTAAATCAATATTACTCAATGGATCATTATTTGTTATTGTATCAAGTGCTGTTGTTGTTGTTGATGATGATGATGTATCATCATGTTTATTTAATAGCTTAGCTTTTTCAGCCATTTTACGATTACGATGTGCATAAAATGTATCATTTGCAATTGTTAATATAAATGGTAATACAGCATATAATTGTGTACGCATTGCTGATGTTTCTTGTGCAAGCCATGCTGCTAATACTCTAACCATTGCACATACAAATATTTTATCTTTAATATCAGTTAACTCTTTCATTTTAGATACTGTTGTTAATAATCCAATAATTGCTGAAAATGCACCTTTTAATGCTGTATATAATGATTGTTTTTCTTTTTGTTCAAGATCAAGTTGATCAGATGTTATATAACCAAGTGTTATTTCTAATATTATAAAACAACTTGTTATTAATTCACCATTTGTAACAACTGTTTTTAATTGTTTACCTTCAATTTGCATACGTATTTCAATACATGATAATTGTATTAATAATAAAAAAAATACACGTGGTTTATCATCATCAATAAGTGTCCATTCAACACCAAGTAATTCAAGTGTTTTTGCTGCTAATTTAATTGCTGGATCACGTTGATTTTTACCAATTTTTGATGTTAATATATCACTTAAACCTTTGTATATACTTTGTGGCCATGATTCATCTTTTGATGTTGCTGATATTTCATTACTCCTACATGATGATATTAGGGCTTCTAATATTTTTGATAATTCAAATTTACGTTCTGAATGATCAGTCTCAAAATCAAGTGATATTTTTGTCATAATTGCATGAAATTGTGTTGTATCATTTGGATCCCATGCATTTTGTCCAAAGCTTGTTACAAGTGTTACTAATATATTCAATGCTTCATCAGTTTTAAAAGATTTTTCAGAATATATTTCACACATTTTTTGTATTGCTTTTTCTTCAATCAGAACTTTTTGTCCAGCATAATGTTTTGATATTGATTTTAAACAATCATATGCTTCACTGACAATTATCAATGTATCATCTGGTGCATCATCATCTGCTTGTGATACAATATCAAGCAATGCTGGTACATGAATAATCATATCTTGATGTGATGATAATTCTTCATCTTTACAAAATGCTGATAATATTGATAAAGCAACTGATTTATAAACTTGTGGTGGACAATCAACTGGCACATCATTACTTGTTAATAGCTTTTTCAAAAATTTCGAACCAATTGATTCAAATATTAATTTTTTTCCAGCACTTGAACAATCTTTATCAACTAATTTTGTAACCATAAATAATGCTGCAAATTTTTCCGAATCACTTGATACCATTTTTAATATATTTGCGCATTTTAAAACCTTTTCTGGTATACTCATTTTGATGGTATTATTAATAAACAATAAAAAGAAAGTTTAAAATTTAATTTTAATTGTTAAATTTATTCACCAAGAATTAAGAGCCAACTGGCATTAATTCAGATGATGGCTTTAAAAAGTCTGACACACAAATTCACTTGAATATATTTTTTTAAATTATCTGGATATCTTCTTATTGATGAATTAATTGTTTATATATTGTTAAATCAACACACACTTTTGTATAATTTTAATTATTGAACAATAATGAAAATATTTAGAAAAAATCACTTGATAAATTAAAATCAACACACACTATGATGATGACAATAAATAAATAATAATTATATCAACAAATTGTTGATAATATTTATTAATTATAATATGAGCAAGTTTAAAAGTTACACTGTTGTTTAACCAACTGGTTGAATATTATTGAACCACCCCTGGAGAGGATGAAAAAAATTGACGTCAAAAATAGTTACAGTTAGTCAGTGTTGGAACTAGAACTATATTGGGATAAACGTATCGTATTACAAACTCACGAGTAATCTATTTTTACATCGAATGTCTTCAAGAATTATTTTTTTATTTTTACTAATTTAAAAGTTTTAACCAAGTGTTCACTAACTGCTTTCACCACGAGAGCCAAAGACACAAAAAAAATATATCATTCAACTATTTTTTTTCGATTCATTAAAAAAATCATTATAATTAATTAATTAACATTTAATAATAATAAATAATTAATTAATTATTAATATTATTATATTTATAAATTATTTTGTACTTTGTGTATAAATGAGTTTTGTGTATTTTTATTTTTTTTATTTTTTGTAGGTTAGAGTGACATGACTGACATGCGTGACCTCTTGCGTCCTTTTTGTCACCTTCTATTCAAGGCTGTCATTTTTTTGTTTTTTTGTTTTTATTAATTTATTCAATCAATCATTTAAAAAATAATATTTCCTATAATTTATTATTGATTAATTCAAAAAAATTTAATTATAAATATACTATCTTTTACCTGTGTTTATTTATTTATTTTTTTTTTGTTTTAAAATTTTTTTTTTATTCTGAAAAAATAATTGCGATTATTGTTAAAATAATTATGATTTTTTTATACCTTTTTACATGCCAAATTATCGCCTTTCCTTGTCTCGATGAGGGTATTGTCCAGGTCGAAAAATATCGTGGTGATGACTAAATTATTTCTACCACAATAAGACGCCATTTTTTATTATTTATCTGGATGCACTTTTTTAATTTTTTTTTAAAAAAAAATAATTATTTATTTATTTATTTTTTTATATTTTTATTTATTTATTTATTTGCTATTATAAATTATATTTTTTTAAATATATATAAATTTTTTTAAAATAAATTTAAGCTGTATTAATATAGGATTTATATATTTTTTTTTTTAAATGAAAAACCTTATGGATTTTTTTGTCGCGGTTATGTTCTGGCCAGTTGGGTTGTCATCGCGTGCATGAAATACTTTCATCAGATATAACGGTGTATAAATGGTTTTTTTATTTATATTTTTATTTTCTTTTTAAAAAATAATAAATTATAAATTTATTATTTTAAATGTGTGTCGTTCACGAGTGCCAGTGAACACACCAGTGAAATAACGATTCGTTAGAGTCGTATCGTCGTATGAGTCGTTCGAAGGTGAAATTTGTTGTCCTCGTTGCTGGCGGGGGGGGGGAGTAGGAAAAAATATACGAGGAGATTAAAGAGCGAGAGAGAAAGACAGCGCGATAAAGGGTGACGTGTTATCGCCTGCGTCACAAAACGCAACGAGGAGAAAAAAAAAAAAAAAAAAAATCCAATATGCCCCCCTCAGATCCTCTCAGATTGAAATTATTTATAAATGGAATTTTTATTTTCCTCATTTTCCTTATTTTGTAATTTTTATATTTTTAATTACTTTAATGATTTATTAAAATTATTAAATTATTTATTTATTATTTTGACAAGTTCAATTTCATTGAATCGGATTTTTTTTTTACAGCGGGAATATTTAAAAATAATTTTTTATTTTGTTTTGGAAAATTGGCGATTGTTGATTTTAATTGAAAAAATAATTATAAACAATAGAATGTCTTGGATTATTTATCTTTTTAAAAAAATAATTCGAGTCGTGATTTAAAGAGCTCATGAATCACAAAGAATGTGGTACCAATTGAACTTGATAACTGATTGAACTTGGTGCTCAAATAGAGTGGCTAATTAGCGAATTCATATTTTATCCTTGATAAATAATTTATTACTGATTATTCTCTTTATTTAAAGCAAAAAGACTTTACTATAGAAATATTTATTTCAAGACAAACACGCATGATTAGCTCTAATCGCGTTTCTAAATTTTGATTAATCAAAAATTGTTGATCAATTTTAGCATGATAATTTTCAAATTTAAAAATGCTGACTAGATAATAAATTATTTCCTCATATTCATTATAAAAATATCAATATATATTTGTATATTTTTATTAACAAAAAATTATTGTTATTAATTTATTGTAACAAAGTCAAACAATTGTTGATTTAATATTTTATTTTTTCATCTATAAAATGTATATAAAATTTTTTAAATTTTGTTTCATCATTTTTTAATTAAAAAATTAATTTTAATATTATTTTTTTTTTAAGAAAGGTCAGTCTAAAAAATTCCATAAAATTATGACGTACTCAATAATTAAAAAAAAAAAAAGAATGCAAAAAATAAATAAATATTCCATTACGTACGGAAAAATTGGATATTTTTTTTTTAAATGGAAAAAAATTATCTCAACAACAAGATAGGTTTTCAGATTATGCACATAAAAGCACGTGTCTATCTTTTTCCCACCAAACTACACTAATAAAAAAATAAGAAAAAAAAAAAAAAAACATGTTGACAGGTAGAATAATAAAGTCAACTTTGCGTAGAATTAGATATCAAAATTTTCACACTGATTGTCCAGGTGGTAAATTAAACACTGAAAAATGGGATTTAACAAAAATTCGAAATATTGGAATAATGGCCCACATAGATGCTGGTAATTAAAAAAACAAAATAATCCAACAGCTTGATTAAACTTTGAGGTTAGAAAATGGCATTAATTTGCAATGAAATGATAATTAATTTACAGGAAAAACAACAACAACGGAAAGAATGTTATTTTACTCTGGAAGTATATCAAACATGGGTGAGGTTCATGATGGTAACACAGTGACTGATTGCATGGAGCAAGAACGTCAACGAGGAATAACAATATCATCAGCAGCAGTAACATTAAATTGGAAAAATTATAAATTTAATATAATTGATACACCTGGACATATTGATTTTACAATGGGTGTTGAACAAACACTTGGTGCACTTGATGGAGCAATTGTTATTCTTGATGGATCAGCTGGTGTTGAAGCACAAACAACAACAGTATGGCGTCAAGCTGATAAATACAATATACCAAGAATTGTATTTATCAATAAAATGGATCGTCTTGATGCTGATTATTCAATGTGTTTAAAATCATTAGAATCAAAATTTGACATTATAACATTACCATTACAAATACCAATCAAAAATAATGCTCATAAACTTGAAGGTGTTATTGATCTATTAACACTTGAAAAAGTATTATTTAAAAAAGATAATTATGGAAGAGTTATTATCAGAGATAAGTTGAATGAAAATACTGATGAAAAATTATATGAAATTGCTATGGAAAATAGACGTCAACTTGTTGATAAATTATCAAATAATGATGATGATTTAGCTGATAAAATAATTGAAGAAGAATCATTAGATAAAATAAGTAGTAAATTAATTATCGAATCAATTAGAAAAACAACATTAAATAAAAAAGCAATACCAGTATTATTAGGTAGTTCATATAAAAATATTGGTGTACAACCATTAATGGATGCTGTTATACTTTATCTACCATCACCAAGTAATAATGATAAAACAAAAATATACAATTGTTTTGAGGATAATTTTTCAGCTCGTGTATTTAAAATTGTACATGATAAACAACGTGGACCAATAACATTTTTTCGTGTATTTACTGGTAAATTATTAAAAGGACAAAAAATATATAATATTTATAAATCAAAAAGTGAACAAGGTACTAAACTTTATTCAGCATATGCTGATGATTATGAAGAAATTGAAGAAGTTAATCAAGGTAATATTGGAGCACTTGCTGGTTTAAAAACAACAACAACTGGTGATTTATTAACAACAAATTTATCATCATATAATAATGCTAAAAAAAAAATTAATCAAGATGATAATAATAATATATTTATACCAACAAAAATACCAGATCCAGTATTTTTTTGTTCAATTGAATTACCATCAATGTCATATCAAACAGCACTTGATATTGCATTACAAGAACTTGAAAGAGAAGATCCAAGTTTACGTGTAACATTGAATGAAGAAACTGGACAAACTGTTTTATCTGGAATGGGTGAATTACATATTGATATTATCAAAGAAAGAATTAAAAGTGAATATAAAATTGATGTTGAATTGGGTCCATTACAAATTGCATATAAAGAAACAATAACAAATAGTATTAAAGATACATTTTTGTTACATCATAAAATTGGAACAGTTAATCATGATGTAAATATAACAATGTCACTGATTCCAAATTACATATGTAATGATAAAAAAGATATTTTATTGCTTGATAAATCAAAAGACAGTGCATCAAATATAGCATCAATATATCCAAAAACAATGAGTGCTGTTAAACTTGGTGTTAAATCAGCACTTGTTAATGGATCAAAATTAGGTTGTCCTGTTATAAATGTTGGTGTCAAGTTACACTGGCTAGAAGTTGGTAGAGGTACATCTGATACAATGGTGTCATCAGCTGTTAGTCAATGCATCAGAAAGGTTTGTATTAATTTATCTCCACTAATAACAACAACAAAAAATATTGTATAAATATATTTTTAATTTACAGATGTTGAGTGATGCTGGATCAATTTTATTGGAGCCAATAATGCAGCTGGAAATTGTTGTACCTGAAGAATACAGTTCAACTGTTATGAATGATTTGGGAAGAAGACGAGCTCAAATTCAAGATATAACTGTCAGAAGAAATAACAAAGTTAGTTGATAAATATTGTTGTTGAGGTTTTATATAAATTCAATGTCTTTTTTGTTTTTGCTTTAAGGTACTGAGAGCTTTGACACCACTCAGTGAACTTCTTGGATATGCAACGAATCTTAGAATTATCACATCTGGAACTGGTACATTTACCCTTGAATTTCATGAGTATCAATCGATGACCTCACAAGATGAACAAAATGCCATTAAACGAGTTACAGGTTTTTAAAAAAATCAAATTAGATACATGTTATCATCTGTATATAAATACATAATTAAAAATAATTAAAAATTTTAATTTTTTTTTTTTTCATTGTCTTTAATCAAACTAGACAAAATATATAAATTTACATACATCGTATCAATGATTTATTAATGACACATTAATTTTTCGTTTTTTTATTTTAAAAAATTTTACAACTACTGACAACTAATTTACCAGCCAGCAATTATTATTTTATTATTCTACTCAAATATATATTAATATTGCTTAATTTAAGTCATGCAAAATATTTCTTTTTCTTTTTTTCATTTTTATATAATATAAAATATCTCACGTTGATGGAGGGATTAAGTTATATAATTCGATTTTTTTTCACCTAATTTATATCGTTATAAATAAAGACTGAATATTTAAATTTTATTCATTTTTTTTTTTTTCTTTTTTTACTGTCATGATTGCAGGAATTTTTTATTTTTCGTGTAAAAATTTTAGCGTGTAAATTGAGCATCAACTTTCGAACTTATTGAATTTTATTTTTGAAAATAATAGATTTTATTTTTGTATAAATAAAATTTAATGTCGCAATTTGAATTGATTGATTCTTTTTTTATATTTAAATTTGCTTTTCAATAAATACCCAGTAATTTTTCACAATCAAGCAAATTTAAACGTGACATTTTATTTATATAAATAATTTATTAAAAAATCATTTTTATTATTTATTTAATTATGCAAAATTATTAAATTATCATTTAATTTTTTAATTATATTCCATTGAGCTAAACATAATTAAAAAACATACAAATTTTATCATCAAAAAAAGTCTTAAATATTTACTTTCAGACATAATGTTTATTTTTTCCATTGAAAATTTATTTTTACCATGAAAATAATTTTATATAATTTTAATAAATTATTGTATTTCAATAACAATGAAACACTTTATCGCGACTTGTGTATAAAAAAGCCTTTTTATTTTTAAACATCGTAACGAGGCTATATCGAAAAAAAAAAAAATAAATTATCAATAATTTTTAACCACTCGAAAGGCAACAGTTAATTATTCAGTTCAATTGAAAATAAATTTTCCAAAACCTTACAAATAAATTTTCCCAAAAAAAAAAAAAAAAAAAATCATATGGCAACAAAATTATTCATTTTAAAAATCAATTATCATTTAAAAAAAAAAACAAAAAAAAAATCGAAATAATTATCATCAAGGATGCTCAACTAATTTACAATTTTTTTTTTTTTTTTGTATAATTTTACTTTCTCTCTCTCTCTCTCTATAAATATATATCTTTATATAAAAAAAAAAAAAAATTTAAATTAAATTTCATACGACATTTAATCAATGTCATTATCATCATAATTATCATCATCAGTTGATGCATCCTCGATGTCCTCCTGGCGTCACAAACTAACAAGTTTTGGTGGATTAACATCTGGTGATGTTAAATCAACAGCAGATACCATATTATGACGTTGTTGTGTTGAACATGATGGTATTATTGGTGCTGATGAAATTGGTGTCAAGCCAGTACCACCATCCATCATTGATTCAAAATTAAATGGCATACCACTTGATGGTGTTGATATTGGTATACCAGCAACTTCATTTGCTGTTTTAATATATGATATATTATTATTATCAATATTTTGTTTATAATTATTATCATTACGTTCTTTTGTATCATTCATATATATTGATAATGAACTTGGACGATTGTTATTATCGAAACCAACTGGAAATGTATTTGGACGATTTGGACGTGTTTGTATTATTGTATTATTATTATTATTGCTATTATTATTACGTTTAACTGGTTCAATAAATAATTCATCATCAATTGCTTGTTTAATTAATGGTTTAATATCTGGTGGTGATGATGAACGTAAACGACATTGTGATTTATGTGAATCAAGTAAAAATTGTAATTCTTGTTTTTCACGTTGTAATTCACTTATTTCACTTTGTAAATTTTGTTTTTTCATTTCCAATCCATCTGTTTCCTATAATTAAAAAAATAAAAAAATATTAATAAATTTATAAAATTTAATATATTATTATTTATTAATTTTATTTAGTTAATACTTACTTCAAGTAGTTGATTGGTATGATCCATTCGTCTTTTACGACATCTTGCTGCAGCCATTTTATTTCTTTCTCTTCGTACTTGTCGACGTTCTTCTTCTTCAGGCGAAATGCCAAGTGTTCTTGTTGGTCTTCTACCACCCATATTTCTTCGTCCTTGTGTTTGTTGTTCTGGTGATTCAGATGATGAACTTAATTGATTATTATATTGTTCCTCTTCTTCTTCTTCTTCTTGTTGTTGTAATAATAATTGTTGTTGTTGCTGTTGCTGTAATAATTGTTGGTGTTGTTGTTGTTGTTGGTGATGTTGTTGTAATTGTTGTAATGGACGTCCAATTTGATTATCTAATAATGGACCAAGATGCTGAAGATGATGATGATGTTGTTGCTGTTGTTGGTGGTGGTGTTGATGTTGTTGAGTATTGATATTTTGTGTTTGAGCTGGTGTTGGCTGTGATGGCTCAACAAGAGGTGGTACAAAACCAGCTTCACGACTATGCGATTGTAATTCTAAAAAAGTTTGCTCAATACAACGTAATGTTGTTGGTGTTAATGTCGGTGTTGTTCTTGTTGGTACACCACTGTGCAATCCATCCAATGCAACAAGCTGTAATTAAAAATAATTATTATTTATTTTTATATGGATTTTTTTTTTATCACACAAGTAAAAAATGAAAATACATTTTAAAAAAGATTTATTTCTTTTGGTTTAAGAGGGTCGTAATCGAAACCATGTGTTAATTTCGTTTTTTTTTATATTTTTTTTCATCATTTTGGAGGTAAAAAAAAAAATATTTAAAAGCTAATTTTGGCACTGATGGTGGAGACAACAAGTCGGGAGTGATTTTTTATTTTTTTTTATATTCTGGAAAATTTAGTGTAATTGGTTTTAAAATTTTTTTTTTTTTTTTTTAAATATTATTTTAATTTTTTTTTTTCTTTTTATGTCTTGATTTGGTGAAATTGTGTCATTGCTAAATTTACCCTTCAATTGAATCCACACCTACACATCATCATGAACCCACAATAAAAATAAACAAATTTTTTTTTTTAATTTTAAACAATATAGAGCTCTTTATTTTGTTATTTTTTTTTCTTGAAATTATTAATTTTGTATTGTTTTTTTATATTTAATTCTAACGTAATGAATTTATTTTTAAATATGAGTTCATCACAACGAAAAATAAAATACAAAACATTATTAACCCACGTGGTTTTTTTTTTTATTCATTTTTTTTTTTAAATTTCATTATCAACAAAAGAATTAATTTCTTTTAGTTTTTTTTTTTTTTTCATTTTAATCTATTATTTTTTCTATTTTTACCTGCTGATAAAGCAACTCTTGTGCCAGGATGTTTGCGATATCAACGGGATCTATTACTGTAGTCATTTCGTGTGTTCGTTATCACCAAAAAAAAAAAAAATAAAAACCAATTATAGTTTTATTCAAATACAATCTAAAAATGACGAAATAATATTTAAAAAAATTTTTAAACTATATTTTTAAATACAAAAAAAAATGAAATAAAAATTTCACAGTAAATTGAATATTCTCTTTTGTAATTAAGCAATAAAAAATCCACTTTAATTATTGTATTTTGTTTTTTAAATTTAATAAAGGTTCCGCTTTAATTAATAACAATATAGAAAAAAAGTTATTAATTTTAATTTTTCGGTAATTCAATCGGTCGTTCGTTCGTATAAAAAAAAAAAGTTCAAGGCGTCGGTTAATAATGAAAAATTAAATAAATAATAATGAATGAAATTTTTCTTTATTCTTAAACAATTGTATATTATAAATAAATATTTTTTATAATATTTATTTCGTTATCGTTGCGTCGAAAACAAGCTCCTCATCGACAAAAAGAAGAGACTTGCACCGTCGTCGTTTACCGACGCCTATCTAACACTGAACTAAACTTAAAATTATTCTCAACAACCCCTCTTGAACATTAAAACATTTAAGATGTTTTAAAAATAGATATGCAAAATTTTTAAGCATCTACTAATGCGCATACTCACAATAATAAAATTAAAATAAAATTAAAAAATGCAACAGTGTGCCAATTAGATGAAAGTGAATTTTAATTTGAATAATTATTATTAACAATAATATTAAAAATAATAATTTAATTAAGGTAACCGATGAAAAGTCATTAATTAACAATTAAATTTTTCATTTTTATATTTAATATTTCCGGTGTAATTAATGTGTCAAGAAAAATCATTGAGATTTATGGAGTTTTTTGAAAATATCTTAATTAATATCCAAGTTTAATGCACCTGTAGAATAAACTTGGCATCTGGCCAAAATATAATACACATAAATATATTCTCGAGGATATTATCATGATAGAAATATTGATAATAAGTGTCAAATAATATTAATAATTATACAAAAATAAATAATAAAGTTTTTTTAAAAAAAATGAAAATTATAATTTTAGGAATTTTAAAATATAAAAACCATTTAAAATTATTTTATTTTAATATTTTTTTATTTTTAAAAAAGATCAAATGACGTAAACTTGGATAATAAAAATTTACGTTTAACCATATTTGGTTTTGATAAGAAAATAAAAAAAATATGTCAACCGGAAGATCATGGCATACTTCATTTAAAAAAAAAAAAATATATTAAACAAATATTTTTAATACAAGGCTAAGGAAGTTGAATTATTTTAAATATTTATTCAACACATTATAAATATTTAATAAATAATTAAAAAATAAAAATTCATCAAGTTGTTTGTTTACAATTATTTAATTAATAATATTTTAAATTTTTCATTTAATATTTTTTTGAATATTGCTCAAGCAGCTTTTCACTAAACAATTTACATTATTTTTATGTAAAAATAATTTATAAATAATAGTAATATTTAAATAATGTTAATAAAAATATTCTAATATTATCAATTGTATTTATACCCCCTTATTTTTGATAAAAAAAAACTGTCTGATTTATCTTTTACTCGAAAAAATATATCTAAAACACTCGACAAACAATTTGTGAAACTCGATATGTATACTGAAAAATTTGTTATCTCATTTTGATATGAAATACATCAGAAGGACCCGATTACAATTAAATAAAAAAAAAAAATAATAATACTTTGGAAAAATATAAACTACTTGGGAGGAAAAAAAAAAACGTGTTTTGATAAATTTAGTATAATAAAAAACTCATTATGATGAATGGAAAAATTTATAAAACCATTTATATACGAAAAATAGAAAACAAAAAAATTAAAAAATAATAGATATATATAAATAATTGTAGAAAAAAAAATAAATAATATTGTTCATGAATAAATTCCCCTTGGCAAGGTCCATTAGAAATAAAAATTTTTCACAAGTAGATCAACTGTACGAGGGAACCTCTCATTTACAACCCGCATACATTATTCATACTTGAAAGAAGATTAATTAAATAATATATTTTTATATTTGTATATAATCTCTCCCTTGTGTTTAACAAAAAATACAAAAATAATTAAATATAGATATGACACAAAAATTAAAAATTCACAATAACAAATAAACCTTTTCTTTTTTTTTTTTGTTTAAATTATAGTAGAAATGATTTCTTAGAAAAATCTGTAGAAACTATTTCAAGGTTTGTAACATTTTACTCTTTTTTATTTTATTGATACTGTTATTATTATTTTATATATTATTTTTTTTCTTGACTTTGTGTTTGACTTAAATATAAACATTATTTTTTTATTTTTTTTTATATTTTTAAAACAAAGAAACTCAAGTGCAATTTGTTGTACAAAGAACAAAGAAAAATAATAATTTTATCATTTTACAAATAAATTTGTTCAATGACCCTAAAGTAAAAGAGTATTTTGAAATATGTAACAAAAAAAAATATAAATATTATAATAAATTACATGAAAAAAAAATTAAACAAAAAAAAATTAAACTGATAAATGTTTTTTGTCATTTTAAATTTAAAGCTCTATTATTTAAATAAACAAAAAAAAAAAAAATTTATAATTATAAAATTTATTTATAAAACAAAACAAAAGAAATTAAATAAAAAATAATAATTTTCTATTAACTAATAGTTCACGTGTAAATAAATTTAAATAAAAAAATAAAAAAAAAAAAAAAAACCTCGAAAATGTCATGCCAAGATCATGAGAACATTCAACCCAAAAAAAAATAAAAAAAAAAAATATATACATATATTTAAACTTGTGGGCGATAACTGTTGATTATCAAGGACAATGAAAATATTTTTCCAGTTTGAATTAATTTATTTATTATTTATGATTAGATAAATACCCCACCTTGTTTAATTTTTAATTTTCCAATCAAATGAGAATCAATAAATTTCGCTATAAAAACCCGCGTACACGATATTATTTATCAACATAATAAAAATCACACACTCTAAATAATTAACAACAATTATAATGACAAATAATGATGTTAACTGTTGAACAGCCAGAGTGACACTGACAGTGCTTCTGTCATCATACTATCACCACATGGCCCAACAAGTTCTTTGGTATTCCCGGCACACAATCATCATCATACAAACTCGGTTTCACTCGGTTAAACTCGCTAACCAATCGCTGGATTTAACAATAACAATATTATTTAAATAAAAAAAAAAAAACACAAAATAAATAATCATAACAACTAACAATAAATATGTTTTTTTTCTTTTTTTTTTTTTTTGCAGTTTTATTATTCTTCTTGAAGGAAAAAAAAAAGGTTAAAAGCCCCTTGTGCATTTTTAAATAATAACAACAATTGGAATGTGTAAATTAATATTTGTTTATATTAATTTCAAGTATTTAATGATTTTTAAAAATATTAAAAATTAGTAAAATCATATTTAAATGAATTTTAAATATTTTTTTTTTCTTTTCCTTTTTTTTGTTATTTATTATTGTTTTTTATATGTTTAAATAATTAATTTAATTTTGTTCATGTTTTTAAATTAATCATTCAATATATATGAAGGTTAATTAAGCATGGTAAATAATAATAATAATAATACATTGAAATAAATATGCGTAATATCGTGCAATCTTTTGTATTACCAAGAAAAATTCAACATTGATTGCGTCATTTGATTGAATACGAGTGTAAAAAAAAATTTTTCCGGTACATCGAATAATAAATATCCATAAAATAACAATACGATAAAATATTGAATTGAATTTTAATATTAAATAAGCACGTAATTATGTATTAATTGAATTTAGAAACAAAAATGTGAGAAGAAAAAAAAAAAGACTGGAAATTGGAAAAATGAAAAAATAAAGATTAAACTATATATTCAAGTTTCCAAAAAAAGATATATAAAAAAATTAAATTTATACTGAAAACGTTATCCTTGTCTTATATTCCTTATATATATGAAAAAAAAATATATTGTAGTTTCGTAAGTTTCGAGGTCGTGTATATGCTACCGTGAATCGAAATGTTTGACGTCATCGAAATAACTACATGCGTCTCTGTATTTTCACCATTCCAAATAAACTTTAGATAAAATTATAAAATAATTATCATTTTTACGATAAATATACCCATGACGTTTATGGAATTTCCGGAAATTTTTTTAACTCATGGAACCATGACTAATTTTTGTATTTAAAAAACGAAAAAAAAAATGACATTATTTCTTATCGAAATTTTCGTTTCTATTGAAAGTTTTTTATAGAAATAAAATTCATTAAAAAATTTAATTATTTTTTATGAAATTAGATGAATATAATAATTGAAAAAAAAAAAAAAAATTTAGGGACTAATTAATAATAAATGTAAATTTGAATTTTTTAATTTACAAATTATTCTAGATTAATTAAAAAAAATTTTCAGAATTTTAATTTTTTGATATTTTTATAACAAAATGCGTCATGAAATTATTATCCATTTGTGAAAGGATAAATTCTCAGAATTTCACCTTCACACAGTTGAATGATGATGATGATTTTTCAAAATAAATAAATATAAATTATCGATGGATGAAAATTTAAAATGATAAAAAAAAAAAAGAATACATGCACAGGATCGTTTTACGCTAATGGAAAAATAAGCGTTTTATTTATTTTTATATCGACAATATTTTCATGCTTATTTTATATTATTTACTCATTATTACTTCCCGCGTAATAGTATCTCTTTGTTATTGGTAATTTTTTTTTTTTTTTGTTTAATGATAGATGGCACGCGAATGTTTAAAAAAAAAAAAAAATGATAATAGTTGATTCTAAGAGAAACACAACGTTGAATAATTAATACTGATATAATTAATTTAAGAATTTTAAATTTGTTTTTATTTTTTTATAAATGATAAGGGTTATTATTATTATTTTTTTTATGTAATATTATTGAAGATTGATTGGTGTTTGTATGTAACAATTTGTGTGAATGAAAAAATAATTAATTGAGAGGGCGTTGAGATGATGGATCAGTAAAAGTTTCTTGAAAAACGTTAAAAATCTGACAGGAAGTTATAAGTTGACGCTTGTTAACCCATCAATTAGACAGTTTAGTTTAATACAAGACAGGGTTAATATTTTTTGCAAAGAGATGATATAATAGATCACAAGCCAAAAGTTGTCATTTCCTTTTTGAATTATTACTATTTTCAAATTTCAATATTTTTTTATAGAAAAAGTTATGATAAACTTGAAACGAAAAATATAAATAGTATAAAATAAAAAACCTAGAAAATAAATAGACATAAATAAACAAATAAATAATAAATAAATAAATGGACAAATAAATAAACAAACAAAAAAATAATTGAATTTAAAAATGAATTTAAATATTTAAAATTAATTTGAATCAAGACAACTCTATTTTTTATGAAATAAAATATTTAAATAAATAAATAAATATTATAAACTAATAATTTAACATTTTTTCAATAAATAAACATTTTGTTTATGTATAAATAATAATTTTTTTTATAATTTTAAACGTTTTTTTATTTTTTTAAATTTTTTTTCAATGCCAAATGTGTAAATGAAATTCTTTGGCACATGATAAATGTTTAAAATAAATAATTTATTAATATAAATAAATTAAATAAATATAAAAAATAAATAAAAATAGAAATATATAGTGTTTTTTTTGAAAAATAAAATACGACAATGATGAATGATGTTTAACTTTTTGGTCATTTTTTAAATTTGGAGTATACTGGGTTTTAAATAATTTCACGCAATTTCCCGCTGGTTTTAAAAATCATCCTCTTTTATTCATCAAATAGAATTTAGAAGGAAAAAAATAAAAATATATTATGGATGAGTCAAATAAAGGTGGCTGACCTGTTTAGTCATTCGTAAAAAAAAAAAACAAATTTCCCTGAATTTTATTAATATGATTTTAAATAATTCTATAAATTTTATTTTCTTTATTCACATGAGTAAAGAAAATAAATAGAAAATTAATTGAATTAATTGAAAATATTGACGTTTCTTTGTGCCACGATATTCAACAAATTGAAATAATTTTTTTTAAAATTCAGTTCGTTGAACTGATATAATAATATTAATGAATAATAATGAAAAATCGATTTTTCATAAATACAAAAGAAAAAGAAAATATTTATTTGTCAAAAGAAAAAAATTATCTTATCATTGTGAGTATAAAGAATAATAAAAAAGAACATGAGTAAAGAAAAATAGTAAATAGCATTTTATTTTTTTTCTATTGTCCATGAAAAGATTTTCTATTTATCATGACAACATTATTTACGAGGTTGTTTTTAACATGAGTGAAATAGTAAATAATCCGTAAAAAGGTAACATATCTTTCTCACAGTATTTGTCAATAATTGTTTATAAAAAAACCATTGAAAAATAAAAATGCAATTAAAAGAAAAATAATCATTCAGCTAATTTATTGTATACATTTTTATTTGTTTTAAAATTATTATTTTGCACAAGAAAAAATAATTAATAAGTAACGAAATAATTATTTAAAAAATTGTTAATAAATTCAACAATTTACTAAATAAATTTTCAATAATTTATACCAACAATTTTTTAATAGAAAAAAAAAAAATTCTATTGAAAAGAAAAATAACTGTGAGCTACTTATTTCAAAAAAAAAAATAATCTAGATTAAAATTTTAAAATTTTTCTAAAGTTTCTAATTACTCTGGATACAGAATTTCGAAAAAAAAAAAATACTCATATTGTCTAGAAGAATTTAAGGAATGTTTAAAACTGTTTTTTACATTTTTTTTCTTCAACACAAGAAAAAAAAAAAAGGACACAATAGGGTCAAATAAATTTTCTTGGTGGTCAAAAAAGGATCAAAGTACGAACGACTCTGGACAATGGCTTTGTTAATAAAAAAAATAAAAAAAATAAAATCCATAACAAAGAAGTATTTGTGTGAGATGAAGCGACAACTATTATATGCTTTTAAAGCTTCATTCAAAATGAAATTGAGGACAAGACACGTAGGGTTAATCGAAATATATTTGTGGGAAAAAAAAAAAACCTAATAAATAAAAAAAAATTCAACAACAAAGCTTTAACAATATAATATATTCAATAATAAATAAAATAATTATTATTGTTATTATAAATTGAATTAATTAAATCTCATAGAAAAAAAAAAAAAAAGTTGAATAATTTAAATAACAACCAAAGAATTGTTGGCTGCTTTTTTTTTTTAATTTATGAATTTTTTCTTCGACTGAATGTTTATTTATTTGATGGAAAAATATAAATTTATTTATCAATTAAATTTATTTATTTAAATAATTATTTATAATTGTAGTAAATAATTTATAAAATAAAAAATTTCAACTCTTTTTTGTCTTGAAAAATAATAGTTTCATTTTGTATTTTCATTTTTTCTAAATAATTTATTATAAATTGTATTGTTGCTGTTGTTTGTTGTTGAATAAACGAGTAAATTTTATATGGTGTTGAAGGACCATGTGTGGTTTCTGTAGGGAAAGGCGGAAATACTTATTGCATATATATTTTTAAAATTTTTTTATTCAAGATCCAGGTGTGCAAAATAATAAACATTAGTCATATATAAAAACCCTAGAAATAATCTACAAATGTATGTAATATTTTAATGAAAAAAATATAAACAGCAGCTGGATGAAAATATTGCAAAATATATATAAAAACCATATAGATATATAGAAAAATAAAAATTATTATTTAAATAAAATTAAGCAATAGTAGTATTTTATTTTTCAACAGCTGTTTTATGTTGCCCCTATTATTTCTTGGATCAATAATTAAAATACTATTTTTTTTTTTTTTTTGAAACCTTATATGTTACCCCACGCCTACATTAAACAACCCGACCCCCCATTAGTAAATTCCTAAATAAATTTATTACGAAAAAAAAAAAAAAGAATATAATTAACAATATTTATAACGCCCCAAATTGACAGATGGTGATTTTATTATTTATTGTTTGATAAACCATGATAAATTAATTTTTTTTATATGAAAAATTTACTGAAGATTTACCGAGTGGTTTTCTAATTTTTTTTTTCTATTTTTCAAGATTTTTCTTGGGTACTTTCGGTGGATTTTTTTCTGGAGTAGAAATTTTTAGAGAATTTACGGAGAAATACGAAAATATTTTTGGAGTTTTTTTTTACCAGGGGTAGCTAGTATGTGTTGATAAAATTTTTTAACAAATAATAAATTTTTTAACAATTTAGATTTTTAAAAGAGCCACTTGAATTGTTGATAAATCATTCAAGCCAATTTTAATAAAAAAAAAACCTTTTGATAATTAAAAAACAGTTGATATTATTAAACAAAAATAATTTAACAAAACAAATAAAAATAATTTAAAGACCTCCAAAAAATAACAATAAAAAAAGTAAAATTTTCATTCAACTTTTTTTTTTTTTTTTGTTTATATAAAATTAAAATGATTTTTTTTTTTTTTTCTCTAGTATTTTCTATTATTAATAAGTGTTTAAAATACTTGATAAATAATAAAACCAAATGATAAAATAAAAAGACTGTTTGGTAGCTAATAAAATGTGGCATAAATAAAAATACTGGATTTTATTTTTTTAATTTTTTTTTGGAGCAGCTGATGACAGTCATGTAGATATCATACACGTGTATATGTTGAGTATAAAAAAAAGTGGCCTTAAAGTCCAGATAAATTTAGCGAAAGTTTGATGATTTTTTTTATTTTTTAATTTTCGAAATCGATAATAAATAATCTGACATAAAAAAAAAATTACAATTATCATTTATCTTTTTAATTAATTTTTAAACAAAAAAAATGCTCCAATATTTTTTATAGATAATAAAAAAAATAGTAACCATTAATTTTATATTAATTTACAAAAAATTTATAAACAAAATAAATAAATTATTCAATGCCAAGTATTTTTAAAAATAAAATCAAGCTCAATTCTATCAAGAACAAATCTAACCTCAAAACAGCAAAAATAAATATTCAACATTATTTTTTTTAATTTTATTTTTGCATGACAAAATAAAAAACATGAATGAGCACGTTCAAGAATGCGTTGTTCATCGACTACAATATAAATTACAATAATAAAAAAATAAAAAACAATCGAAAAAAAAAAAACAACATGTAGGATGATTATGAACTTTTACGTATTAAAAATTAAAATATTCTCAACTAAATTTCAGACAACAGTTAAATTAAATTAACCAACTAAAAAATAAATAAATTTTAGATATAAATAATTAGGACAAATTGATGATGTAACTTACAGTGGCATTTGAAAAATTAGAATTTCCAATATTTGATAAAAAATCATGACTCGTTCTGGAGCCTTGTGATGGTCCACTGTCACCACTGGACACACTGGAGCTGTCATAAATGGCATCTGACATTTCTAACTTCATTTTTTTAATAAATACTAATAAACTTCACAATATTATTATGTTAATAATAATAATCAATCATTCAAATATTCTAGAAATCCAACCTCAAACAATTGTCAACTAATTCAACAAAAAAAATATTTATAAAATTTATCAATTGTCACACAACTTTTGTCTTTATTTAAACAAATTAAATAAATTAAAAAAAAAACACTTGTATAATTATTAATTATTGAACAATAAATAGATAATTAATTTGTTGTTATTTAATAGACAGATCAAGACAGACTAAAGTGGTTGGATCCCTTGAACAAGCTGAAAAACTTCGCCCCCGATGAGTCATTTTGTGGGGGAATACCTTGTATTTAACTCGTGTTATTTTGACCAATAGCAACCATTTTATCACACACACACATACATTATTATACATACAAAATGTTTTATCCATAACAAAATAAACATATTAACATGAACATTGTTTCAATGATCCATTGTTACATCATCGTTATTACCAATAACCAATAATATACTACTTATTACATGTTAACAACATGTCATTTTACTTTTATACTCAAATACAATATATTTTACAATAATATTAATTAATACAATTAATTTTAAATATCATTATATAAATATTTATTTTAAATATATTATTTTAATTTTCATTTACCAATAATATTTAATTTCTGTTATTTTTATGATAATATTTACTTTATATTTTAATTTTAATAAATAAATAAAAATAATTAAATAAACAAATAAACCAATTATTCATTAATTAAATTTATTTAATAATTTTAAAAAATAAATAAATTATTTACAAAAATTTCATTCATAAAATAATTTTTTTTTTTTAAATTTATTTATTTAAATTTGTTATTATTTTTAATTGTTTATTAATTTTTTTTTAATTTAATTTTAATATTATATTATGCAAAATAAGAGCATAATGATTTTTTTTTTTTTTTTAATTTATTTTTTTTCCTCTTAACATAGTAGATTTCCAGGAATTATTTGATGAGTCATATTAAAATTCAGTTTTCTCCTTCTTGTTCTCATAAAATTGTGGGCGTTTTTTCTCGTACCCCAATGATTAACAAAACGTATATATATATTACGTGTATGTAGAATATTATACTGTAAACATATATTTACTTGTAAAAGTAAAAAAAATAATAATAATAAAATACTTGTGAGTTGTGACGTACATTGAATGAGAGAAGATGCGAGTATGACTCATTGAGTTGATATGTCAAATATTCAATGTGATGTATATAACCGGATAAATAAATTAATTAAAATGATATGTTATTATAAATATGACCCAATATTATTCTACAGGTGTTTAAACTCATTATTTTATTTTTTTTATATTTAAAAATTAAAGATAATGTATAAATTTGAATTTTTAAGTTGAAATTTCTATCAATTATTATTTTTTTCTATTTATTTATTTATTAATTTATTTATTTATATATTTGTAATTAGTTTTTGCAGGAGATAAAATATATTTTTTTATTATTTTTTTTTGATTAAATTTAGCTTGTATGTGAGAGTTGTCCTTGGACTAGCTGATGATGAAGCTAGACCAAGGATAAGCCTGAGGTGCAGACATACATGAAGGGACCAAATTACAGTAGAAAAATAAAAAAAACACATATAAATTTTAAATCAAATTGATGAAGGAATTTCATTGCCAGATAGTAATTGAAGTAATGCTTCGTTGAAAAATATATACAAATTGCCTTGATATCACCACACTTGAATACTTCAAGGTCTGGGAAAATAGAAATAATAAATATGGGATGGTTTTTTTATTTCACAATAACTATTTAATATTGTAGATGAACGAGATGCACTATTTTATATTAAAAAAAAAATTCCATTCAATAGTTAATTTATAAAAAAACAAATTAAATTATTATTTGTTTTTAAATTAAACCAAAAATAATTGAATTATTTTTATTTTTTTTTAGTTTAACAAAATAAATGTTTATGTTTATTTTAAATGATTTTAATGACTGTTAATAATTGGATAATTAATTATTTATTTAATTTGATAAAATAACAAATAGTGTAAATGTTTTCTGGAAGATATATTCCCCACGATAGCTGCGATCGTATAGTGGTTAGTACTTCACGTTGTGGCCGTGACAACCCCGGTTCGAATCCGGGTCGCAGCATGGAGAAGTTATTTTTTTTTTTAATTTTTTTTTTTCATTCTAAAATCTAAAATAATATTTAAATAATTATTATCTAAAATTTTAATTATCCAATAATTGTTTAAGCCTAAAATTACTACGTCGATTTAATTTTTTTCGATTTCGAAATTAATTTTTTGATTTAATTATGTCAATTATAGTAACTACTTGTTACGCTAATTACAGGGTCACACTATTCAACAATTCCTATATTCTAAACTCGAAAAAAAAAAATAATTTAATTAATTAAATTTTTAATTGCAAAAAAAAAAAAAAAAAAGACAGAAATAATTAACATTTTCGAAACGATTCAACAAGTTTAGGTAATTCAAAGGTAATTTGAGCTAATTAATACAAAAAATAAAATCAGAATTTGTTATATTTTTTTTGCACTTAATCAATTAAAATTATTATGGCAAAGAAAAATGAGTACTAGGTCAGGAAAAAAAATAATAACGTGATAATATACGATGAAATTTTATTTGTTTAAAAATAAATATAATTAAAATCTTTTGTTATCTTGTGTGATGATATTTAAAATACACATGATATAATTTATTTTGATTTTATTTTTTAAGTGTCAACTGATAATAATGAGGTCTACTGACGTACTTCCTGACTTTATCTTATCATTTTACCGAGAGGGAAAGATTTAAAAAAATATATTTAATAAAATTGTGTGACTGATAATAATTTGTCGGATAATTTTAGAAATGATAGCTCAATTTGTATGACATGTGTCACTTATTATTTTCCTAGTTAATTTAATTTTATATTTTATAGATAACACTATCTATTGTTGTGATTTTTTATCCTCTTATTTGAACCAAAATAATTATATTATTTTATCTATTTTTTTTACATTAAAAAATCTATTTATATATTGAGAAGAAATAAATGAAAAAAAAACGACAAATAAGGATTTAAATTACCTATTTAAATTTTCCATAGAATAGAAAAATTTAAATAAATAAAAAAAACCATGTTATTTTAAAGGGCAAAAATGTTGTTATTGCAAAATAATACTGTACAGTTAAATTATGAGGAAATTGAACGCAGTATGGCTTGCAATGAGTCAATCTTGTTTTGATAAATAAAAAAAAATATTTAAAGAAAGAAAATATAATATTATAAAATTATTTCACACACGTGTGACACAGATAAATGACATAAAATACTTTGATTAATTTTATCCTCTAAACAAAGAAAGAAATTCAATAATTTTTTTTTTCTTTTTAATTTTCATTGTCAAATTAAATAAAAATTCAAATTAAATTTTTTAATGAATGTATATTGTTAAATTTTTTTTATATTATTATTATCAAAATAATATTATAAACTATTTTTTATAATTTAAAAGTAAAAGCATAAATTTCCAATGGTTTTTATTAGCTTTTAAAAAATATTTTTTATTAATTTGTACACAGAGTTTTTCTTACAGTTTTTTTATATCTGCAGTTTTTTTAATATTTGAATTAACTGGTTTTAAATTATTTTATAGAAAAAATTATTATTCAATAAAGACTATAGTTTAATTAATAATTATTATTATTTCATATTTCATTTGATGATATTTATTATAATTTATTATCATTGAACTTTCGAGTATATTTTCTGGCACGCAAGGCATTTGTTTATTTAATTTTTTTTTATTGCAATAATTGTTTATTCAATGTTTATTTTATTTTTTATATTTATTTTTAAACAAATCTTTGCATTCTTTGTTATCGAGAACTAAATTATTGAATTTTCTTTTGTTCCGGGTGATTGGTCAATTGTGTTATCACCAAGTTCACTGAGTCATTCAAGACAAAGTTTCTCATATAATTGTTTTTTTTCTTTTTTTATTTTAATTCTTTAAACAAAGTCACTTTATTACTAATTTTTTTTTATTATTATTTATTTGTTGATAACTCTGCGCAGTGCTCAAGTGTACCAGACACTGAATATCAAACAAAATGATAAATTTATAAACTAGATTAATTATTATTGAATCAAGTTTTTTTTTTTTTTTAATGAAAATAAATGACAAAGAAATTATTATCTTTTATTTATTTTATTATTTAATTATTTAATGGCAACATATGAATTTTTTTATTGATTAAATTCATTGTAAAATTATTCTTGAATGATTATAATTAATTATCAATAAATGGCGTATATAATTATAAAATAATAACTGAAAAATAGAAAAAAAATAAAATAAAATAAAATAAACTTGTCATGCTAGCTCAAATACTTTTTATATTTTTTTTTTACGAAAATAAATTATTGCCTCTTTAAATTAAAAAAAAAAACAAAAGGCTTTATTTCCTTTTCCCTTTTTTTTGTCTTTTAGATAAAAATATTTTTTTTTTAATTTAGAAATAATAGTTTTTATATAATATATATATCTTTTTTTCATATAATTTATATCGCATGTTGAAAAAATATTTACAACAAAAAAAAAAGCACCAGAAATTGTTCTACAAATATTTTTTGATAATTTTTTTTTATATAAAAAAAAAAAAAACATTCATGTAACAAAACTTACGTTGATTGAATAATGATATTATATTTTTTCTTAATCATTAACTGATTCAACAATAAGATCAAATTCATCAACTTCATTGAAACTTTGATTGAGACTTTTTGCCCAATTTTCAAGTTGTTTTTTTTGTTCACGTTCTTCTTTACTAATTTTCTTTTTTTTCTTTGTTATTTTACTTTCTGGTATTTTATCATTATTGTCCTCGTCATCATCAGTCTCTCCAGATGTATTCAAGTGTCTTTTACGATTGTAAGAATATCTTGGTGGCTGTTGATAAAAAAATAAACAAATAATTAATATTTAAAATGATAAATAATCTACAAACAATTATTGAAATAATTAAATTCCATTTACCTGTTTAAAATGAACTGGTTCAAGATCAACAAATAGTGGTACTTGTGATACATCATCCGGTTGTTCAAGCTCACCAAAATCAAATGTATCAGAAAAATCATGAGCCTCAATAACAGCATTTTTAGTTGATCCAAAATGTGCTTTTATTGCATCAACTTTATTCATTTTAGGTTGCTCATTAGCTTCATTGTCTAATATTTTTTTATCTTTAATAATTGAATATCTTGTTGTCATTGGTTTATCAGCAACAATTACTGGCTTTCCAATTTTTTTTGTCGTTTTTTTATTAATTTTTTTAACTGTTTTTGTTGATGTATTATCATGTGTTGCTGTAATATTACTTTCATCACCAATATCATCACAAAAACCAAATAAATTATTAACATTCAATTCATCATCTGAATTATTTAATGTTTTTCCATCATCAAAATCAATTGGAGGTTCTCCAATATCATTAGACTGTTCAACATCACCAGATGTACCATGTGGTATTTGATTTTCTGTATCATCATCTGAATCATCCAATAATAAATGAAGATTTGATTGTTTTTTAGGACGTTTATTATTCAACATTGGATGATAATTTCGTAATTGATTTTCTTGTCCTTCAAGATCATAGCTATGATCAGTATCATCAACTCCATTATTCATTTTTGGATCTTTAAAATTTTTTATTTTCTTTCCACGATTAGATGGATTTGAATTAATATCATCAAATATACCATCTGCTGTTGTGATTTTTGTACTCTCTGGTAATTCTGGTAAATTTAAAAACATATGAAGATTTGATTGTCGTGTAATACGACGTTCAGCTAATGGTTGTCTTTTTACCAAACCAGATGGTCCTGGTTGTGGTTCATCATTACCAAAATTTAATTTAACTGGTGATACAGATAATTTTGATAATGGTTTACCAAATGATCTACGTGGACTATCAATAAGTAATCTATTTTTTTTACTTGGTGATAGTTTTTTTGGACTATCAGTTATTTCATTTTCTTTATTTTCTGAATTTTCATCAAGGTCATCATCATATTCAATATTTGCATTAACTATTGGTATTGATGGACTTGTTATACTTTCATCAGGAATTATTTCTTTTTCTTTTTCTGTTGCTGCTGTTGTTACTGTTTTTGTTGGTGTTGTTGTTATTGCATCAATTATTGATTGTCCATTTGACAATGATGATTCAGATATTGAACCACTTAAATTTGATATTTCAGTACCAAATTTACGTGGTGATTTTGATGAATTACTTAATTTTTTCTTTTGTATTATATTATTCATCATTATAACATTTGAATTTTCATTATTTTCACTAATTTTTTTTTTATTTTTCATTATTTTTTTATTATCAGCATTTGTTTTTATCAATTTATTTATAAATTCAGGTAAATTTTTATTTTGTGGTGTACTTTGAACAATATTTTGAACTTTTGAAAATGATACTTGTCGTGGTACAAGACAAGGTCTCCAAGGTGTACTATCATCAATACCAGATAAAATTTGTTTTGGTATTGGTGATAATTGTTGTGACAGTAATGAATTATTTGCAGTTGTTGTTTTATCATTTTCAAGTGGTTTTTTATTGAAAATATTTGTTTTTCTGAATGCCTGAATTGGTGTTAATGATAAATTTGGTGTATCTTGACAACTATCAATATCTGGTGAAATTGAATCAATATCATCAACAGCATTTGATTTCTTTTTATCAAATATATTTGTTTTTCTAAATGCCTGAATTGGCGTTGATATATTTTCTTGATTAATATCATTCACCATGTCATCATGAATGTCATTGTAATCATCATTATCATCATCATCATCATCCTGTGATATTATTTGTTCAATAATATCATCAGATATTTTTTGTGTTGATGATTTACCTTGGAATACATTCGTGTTTCTAAATGCTTGTATTGGCGTTGTTGATTTTTGCACTATTTTTTCATTTTGAGCAACTGGTATATCATGTACTTGTGCAACAACTTGTATTTGCTTTGGCTGTTCATTTGCTATTTTATCATCATTATCAACAATTTGTTTTTTAACTTTTAATGGAACTTGATGTACTTCAACATTTTTACCAGTTATTGCAAGTGGTATACGATGAAAATCATTAATTGTATTCATAATATTATTTGTTGGTAATTTATCAATTTCTGGGTTTTTTAAATTTTTTACTTTTGTAACTTTTGTATCAATAAAATTTAATTTAGGTTTCTTAGATTTTTGATTTTGTACAGGTTTCCTTTTTCTTTTTTTTTGAATTTTTTCATCAGATATATTATAATAATAGTCAAAATCATATAACTTTGATTCATCATCAATATTTTTATCATCATCATCAGTTAGTTTTATTTTTTTATAAATTGGTTCTTGTATTTTAGGTTTTTTTGGTGGTGATGTTTTTAATGGTTTTGTTGGTGAACGTTTTTTAGCTTTTGAAAATGATTCTTTCAATGTTGATTGACGTAACTGGGTGGATTTTTTTTTATCATCACTCGTATTACTTTTAGCTGGTTGTTTTTTAACACTATTTATTTTCTTTTTTTTGTCACCATCATTATCATCATCACCACCATTATTATTGTCATCATCATCACCACCATCACTGGTATTTTTATTGATGGTTGATAATTGTTTTTTAACATTTTTTGTTTTATTTTTATTGTTGACATTATCATCACTGGAGCTACTTTTAGCTGGTTGTTTTTTAACAGTATTTGTTTTCTTTTTTTTGTCATCATCTTCATCATTATTACCATCATCATCTTTACTGGTTTTAGTATCAATTGATGTTAATTGTTTTTTAACATTTTTTGTTTTATTTTTGTTGTCAACATCATCACTGGAGCTACTTTTAGCTGGTTGTTTTTTAACAGTATTTGTTTTCTTTTTTTTGTCATCATCTTCATCATTATTACCATCATCATCTTCACTGGTTTTAGTATTTATTGATAATTGTTTTTTAACATTTTTTGTTTTATTTTTGTTGTCAACATCATCACTGGAATCACTTTTAGCCGGTTGTTTTTTAACAATATTTGTTTTCTTTTTGTTGTCGCCATCATTATCATCATTATTATCATCATCATCTTTACTGGTTTTAGTATCAATTGATGTTAATTGTTTTTAACATTTTTTTGTTTTTTTATTCAACATCACTGGAATCACTTTTAGCCGGTTGTTTTAACATATTATTTTTTTTTGATGTCATGTATTGTCTGTCATCACTTGTGATTTTACTTTTAGATGATTGTTTTTTATCAAATTATCACTTCCTGGTCTTAGCATCACTTGGCAGCTCCTCCAGTTTACCTTTTTTCAAAATATTATTGTTTTTTGATGAATCCATTATTAAATTTGTTCTGTCACGTAATACTGGTGATTGATTTGTTGATATAATATTATTTTTAATTAAATTATCATTACCTTTATCGTCATTTTTAACTTTCGTATCACGTACTCTAGTTATTTTCTTTTTTGTTGTTATTGTTGTTGTCGTTGATGGCTTTTCAGCTTCAGATTTGTTGTTATTATCCTCAACATTCTTCTCCAACTTGTCAACATCTTTTGGCCTTGATCTCAGTACCCGGGTCATCTTTGAATGTCCACGTTGTTACAGGTATATTCTATTAAAAACAACAAAAATCATCAACATCATTGCATCACAATATTTATATACAAAAAAATAAATAAATGCAAATTAGCAAAGCTAACCTAAAAAATGTACGCATATGTTTGTTAAAAAAATATAGACAATCATAATAAACTCACCAATTAATTGATATATATTTTCTCAATTGAAATAATATATTTATCCTCAATTTAAATCTAATCTCATCACTGGTTAATAATCACAAGGTAATTACGTTTTAGCATTGATTAATCCCGCGCAATTTACAAGCGTTTTTTTATGTGTTTGTTAAACATACAAAGGCAAACGTACACAACAATAAATATTATAACGAATTATTCAAAGTGTATGGGCCAATCAACGTCGTGATTATTGTCCGCCATTTTGATATATTTCAAGAATTGTTATCAGTGCTGCCAACAAATCCATGTGCTCTATCAACAATTGGATTTTATCAATTAAATTATTACTTTTATTAAATTATTCAAATCAAAATTTGTTTATTAATTTATTTAGAAAATATTTTTATCAAAATTAAAATAGAAATGTGTTATAAATTAATTAAAAATAGGTGATTTTTAAAAAACTCAATTGGTAACTTATCAACAAGTATAAATTAATATTTTTTTTTTTTATTAATTAATAATTATGTTGGCAGCTTGCATGGCAGTTAATAATAATTCTCCTCTTTCGTCTCTAACCCCCTAAAAAGTCTATCAAACATTTATTGTTTACATTGTGTGATGAGAAAAAAAAAAAATTTATAAAACAATTTTGCTCAAAAAATAACAAAATAACTTTGTGATTAATTATATTTATAAAATATGATGAAGTTGTAATTTAAAAAAAAAGGAAAATTCAACACAAATATAAGTAAAAAAATATATAAAACATCAAAATGATTGAGCCAACATTTAAAATGATATTTACAGTGTCAAATAAAGAAAAAGTACAACAAGCAGTTACAAATAATCTTCGTACATTGGGTGTTAAACCACGATTAAAAAGAAATATAATAAAAACATCAGAAAAAGATTCAGTACGTAATGATAAATTTAAAAAAGTATTTAATATTTTATTATCACAACAACCAACAGATCCAGTTAAGCTATCAACTGGTACATTGTTAAATGTACCAACATTTGTAAGACAAGCTGTACAATACCTAGATAATCATTTAAATCAAGAAGGATTATTTCGTAAAGCTGGATCAAACACAAGATTAAAAGAACTTGTATCAAGATTAGATAATGGAATTGAGCTTGATGATAAAAGTCAACCAATTGATGTTGCAAATTGTTTAAAAAAATATTTTCGTGATTTACCAGAACCATTAATACCATATTGTTATCATGATTTATTTGTACGTTGTGGTATGTTAAAAATTGGTAAAATTGATGCAATATTACAAGCATGTTTATTATTACCATCACAATATTTAAGTACACTTGCATTTGTCATGGATTTTTTAAAAAAAGTATCATTACATGAAAAAATGAATAAAATGGGTATTGATAATTTAGCAAAAGTTGTTGGACCAAATATTATGCCATTAAGAGAAACAACAATGGCTGCTGTACAAACAAGATTAGATGCACATTTAACAATTATCAAGGTAAATAAATATATCATTTATTTGCTATTTATTTTATTAATAATTAATTTTCATTATTACAGATATTAATTGAAAATGCTAGAAATATTGGAGTTGTACCAAAATTTATTCTTGATACATTGTCGATTGATTCAAATGGAAGCATTGAAAATGAACTTGATCATTCAGATTCGTCATTTAAACAAAAAAAGAAAAAACATCGTAGTGGAAGTTTAACAAGAATGTTTAATGGTTTGAAGAAAATTGTTGGTAAAAATGGCTCACCAGAATGTGGTATGATTAATCGTCGTTCAGTTGATTCACAATCATCACTTGTATCACCAATAAAACCTAATAAAAAACGTAAAATTATTGATACAATATCACATCCACATCATCAACAACAACAGCAACAATTAATACAGTTGAAAAAGAAACGTGAATCATATCAAGGTACATCTAGAGTATTATTTTCATCGCCAGTATCAGATGATCCAAATCCAACACAACAAAGACAACAACAATTAAAACAAGAAAAACACAAAAAATTAGGTATTAATTTGGATCGTTTTGTATTGAAAAATCGTCAAAAATTAATTGATAATGAACGTTCAAGTCCGACAATTGAACGTAGATGGAGTATGGCAACAGGTACATCAAAAAATATAAAAAAACGTAATATTAAAAAAACAAGTGCATCATCATTACTTGAGACAAAAATATATAATAAAAATAATGAATTTACAATGAGACCATTAAATGAAGATTACAATAAAATGTTTACAGAATCAGAAGTTAATTTATCTGATGATACATTTGATGATTGTCATAATAATTTATCAATATTATCAAAAAAAAATTATCGTCGTTCAATAAATTATAATAATCTTCAACAACAACAACAATCTACTAATAAAAGATTATCAGTATCATCACCATCACTAATAACACCAACAGCACCAGTATCACCATCAATATTATCATCATCAACAACAAAATTTCATGAAGAAGATACAGATTATGTTAGAATACCAAAAAGTGAATATGAAGAAATAAAAAATCGTGTATCAGCAATTGAAACACGTATACATGAAGAATTCGAAACAATTGATGATAATAATTTATATAATATTGATTTACCAAGTCAAGTACAAATTAAATATGAAAAAACACTTGATAAATCAAATATTGAAACAATAACACCAGCTGATCAACTTGCTAAACGTCTTAGTCGTGATTTAAAAATTCGTAAATCAATTGAAAATAAAATAATACGTTCACCAAGTGCTAGAAAAATTGGTGTTATACGTAGACGTTCACAAGATAAGTTACAATTATCAAATCGTCGTAAATTGAATCGTTCATCATCATGGCATATATCTGATAAATCAAAAGCTCATGATAATAATACAATCAAGCACATCAACATCAACAGCAACAATACCAACAATGATTGTTTACATTTAAATAATGAAACAAATGCAAAGCTTGATTATGTACATAAAAAATTGTGTACATTGATAAATCACACTGATGAACATACAAAATCACCAACAATAAATTACTCAAGTATAAATAATAACATTAAAAATACAATAATAAATATAAATACAAATAATAATAATAATATTAAAAGATCATCATCATTTCATGGTAATGAAACAATTGATAATAGTAAAAAAATAATATTTAATAATCAAATGAAAAATATTAAAAATACAAATAGTCATAGATTAATATTGCCAATTAATAATAATGATAATAATAATAATATAAATGAGGATAATAATATTATTTGGAATAATGCATCAATGTATTTTGATAATAATAATAATAAACAATCAATAGTTAAAGAAAATAGTAGTCCAGCTGTTGTTGTTGTCAGTCAAACTGGTCGTGCATCAATTGCTAAATTACGAACACAAAATGCTGGTATGGTATTGGCAAAAGCACGTTTGTTTGATGACAATGATAATAATAAATTGATTGAAAATAATACAGTTAAAACTGAGAGACAAAAAAATAATAATTTACGTGATGTTAAGATTGTAATTTCATCACCAACTACTAATTCATCTTCATCGACTTTGTCATCAAGAAGAAGGAAGAGTAAAAGTCCAAAAAATGTTGATTTAAAATATAAATTATCACCAATTAAATTACATAGTCAATTGTCATTGATTGATCAAGAAAATTCAAGACGTGATAATTTACTATCTGTTGCACCAATTGGTGAATTGAGTTTGTTTCATGATGTTGATACGAGTTTAATTAAAACTCCACATATCAAAAAACAACTGGCTATTAAAACACCCAAGAGTGCTAAATCAGTTGTTAGAAGAGTACCAATTGATACTAGAAGAACACCATTGAAAGCTGTTGCACCACCATTTGTTGGAACACCAAAAAGACAAAGTCCACGTAATGCATTTAGATCGAAAATTGTCGCTAGAAATATTATTTAAGTTTTGCATAATTTCTTTTGATAATTTTTTTTCTATAATAAAATTTTATAATTGTATATGACAATGATTATGATCATGAGACTTTTTTTTTTTTTCTATATATATATATTTGTATTTAATGATTAATCAATTTTTCAAAAAAATATCAAGATAAGTAATAAATATTAACACTGTGAGTAATTTATTTGTTTGCATTTATTTTCATTTTTTTTTAATGGTAATTTTTTATTTTTTCAACTCAAGTACATAGGCAATTTAATATTTCATTTACATGTATAGGATTAAAATTTTTTTTTTATAATGCAATAGTCTACAATATAATATTATTGAAAAAAAAAAATTATTTAAAATTGTGCACAGCACACGTGGTCTGCAATAATAAAAATTGCGATTCTCGAGTTTCCGACGTTAACCGACGTCGGAATGCGTCGGGATCTCTAGAGTCGAGAATCAAATTGCAATTTCTACATATTGATCATATTGATGCTGACCACTGTGTAGTTCAGACGTTGTAAACGATTTATTAGAATCTTTTTTTCTTTTTAAATATAATTTATTGAAAAATGTTAAGATTTTTTTATTATATGTTGGGTGAAGTGGACAAAATCTTTAAAAGAAAATGTGAGAATACAAGTCAAACAAGTTCTACACAGTCATGTGAAAAACGTCAAAAGGTTCGTATATTTTATAATATAGTAAATTAAATATTATATGATTGTATAAATATAAATATATTATTTATGTTTTTTAGATATATCATCAGCATTATGATAATTCTTATGCCAAAAAAATAATAACAATTGACTTTATCAATGATGATTGCCTGAGTGAAATATTCATGTATATTCCAGTTTGTGAAAGACCAAAAATTGCACAAGGTATGATAAATATAATAAATTATATTATAATTATATAATAAATTTGTAATTTATTTTTATTTTTTAGTATGCAAAAACTGGAATAGAGTTGTTCATTCTTATTGTTTTAAAGTAAAGAAACTTGAACTATTCCATTGGGAATATGATTGTCCTCAAAACTCTTTAGAGAAATTCAAAACAAATGAGAAAAAATTAAGTTTCTTAAGACCACTTCTTGATAAATGTTGCAGTTATTTAACAGAACTAGACTTGGTAGCTTATGATAATTCCAACATAGTGCCTATTGTTAATGAATCTTGTCCAAACCTAGTGAAACTTCGACTAAGATTGAGACATCCTTTTGATAATAAAGATTTTAAAAATGCATTTTCACGTATGTCTAAACTGAAAATATTGAAAATTATATTTCAACGTACTCCTAAAATACCTAAGACTTTGATTTTATCATTGAAAAATGTTGCCAATACTTTAAATGAACTCGCTCTGTTTAATCAAAGCGAGGTCATAATGACAACGAGTCAATTCCCTGCAAAATCATTCTTGGCTGTAAGTTGAACTGTTTATATCTATTACAATTAAAAAATTAAAAAATATATTATTTTTACTCTTTACATTTAATTATAAATTATTTATTTTACAGATAATTCCTCAACTAAAAGCTTTGAAAAAAATTGAAGTTGGTGGTATAAGGATTACCTACCGCATAAATAAGGCTATTGTTGATGCCAAATTGAATTTTCATGACCATGAGTATATTCTAGAAGATACAGGAATTAAGCTTGTGGATATCAAAAGCCTTGTTTTAAGCCAAAGTAAGGAACTTACAGATGGTATTTTGTATATTACTGCCAATAGCATGAAATTCGTAAATAGTATACATGGAAATTGTTCATCAGTAACTGATATTGGTATACAAGCCATTACAAAGATGAAACATTTAAAAGATTTTTCTTTAACTGGCAAAAGTAACATCACTGATTCTTCATTAAAATTGCTCAAAGACCTGAAAATATTGGTACTACCAGAAAGTTATAAAATAACTAACAATTCCATTGAAAAAATTCTTGAAAATTCACCATTTATTAGAGTGATACGGTTCAGTAATACGAGTATAACTCCTGAATTTATAGAAACAGCAAAGAAAGTATCAAAAAAACGTAAAATATTATTGCAATTATATGTTCAATTTTCTAATTGTTGTGTGCGTCGAATTACAACGGAATATTTGTTTGTTCGTTGTCTCTGCTGTCGAAGAAAAAATCAACAATTATAAAATGTATTATTTATTTGAATAAAATTTAATAAAAAAAAAACAAACAAAAAGCTAAAAAAATTATTTTATTTCAGCAAAATTAAAAAAAAAAAATTAGAATGTCCTAGTCAGATTTTGAATATAATAAGATGACGTATGCTGATAATATTGTTATTCTATAATTAAATGCTATTTTATAAAAAAATATCAAGATAAGTAATAAATATTAACATTGTGAGTAATTTATTTGTTTGCATTTATTTTCATTTTTTTTTAATGGTACATAGGCAATTTAATATTTCATTTACATGTATAGGATTTAAATTTTTTTTTATAATGCAATATAGTCTACAATATAATATTATTGAAAAAAAAAAATTATTTAAAATTGTGCACAGCACAATTTTTGGTTCCCTTGCCATTTTTTTCTGTTTAGTTGTATTTTTTTTTCATTTGAATTTAAACGATTTATTACATCTGCAAATTAATTCTATAAACATAGTTTTTTAATAAACATTATTCGTTTTTTCTATATAATAAATATATGTTTTTTTTTTTTTTGTTCAATATCTACAATTATTCACATTTTTATATATATTTAATTAAAAAAATTTAAAAACAATTCAATCGAATCTGCAAATTTTATGCCATATGAATGATTCGTACAAAAATCAAGTGCATAAATTTATATTTTTTATTATAATTGGTTTTTTTTCTTCAACAGATATATATCGAGAGCGATATGTTTCATTTTCATTTTGTTTTATATTTTTTAATTATTCTTTAAACGCAAGTACTTTGATGGTGTTTATTTTTTCAATTTTACGTTGTACAGGTACTGTATTCATATATTTTTTAATTTTTTTCATAATTTATTGCACAGTAAATTTTATAATAATAGGCATTTTTAAATGTGCAAATAGAAATTCAATAATCAGCTGCTAAAAAGGCCATTTTTTAATTTATTAATTTTATAATTCTAGCACGACTGGTTAATTATTAATAATTATTGCATTTTTAAAGAAAAAAAAAAATATTTATCGATTCACATTTATATATAGACATGTACTAGAAATTTATTTATAAACAAAAAAAATAATTTATCTGTAATAACAATCATACGGCATAATTGAAGCAATTTACGATTTTTTTTTTTAATTAATTAATTATTAATTGCTGATAATTCAAGTTAAATAATTAACGATATTTTTTACTTTTTTTTTAACAATATAATATTGTTTAAATAATTCATCTATCACCATTTTTTAATGTTGATTAATTTAACTATTATTTTTTTATTAATTTATATTTTTTTTTCATTTGAATATTATCTTTGTGCATAATTTTTAATAATTAATTTTTTTTCGACCATTTTAGTAATTTATCTAAATATCTATATAATAATTTTACGATATTATTACAACGATGAATATTTATAAATTAATTACAACATTTATAAATAAAAATCTTTTAAATATATTAAAACAAAAAAATTGCCAATAAATTTATCAAGGATTTTAAATAAATTATCTATATTTTTTTAAATTTTAAATACTTTTATTTTATAATTATTATAGATTTAATTAATAAACAAATTAATTAACCGCAATAATATTAAAATTATTTATTATTTTTTAAATTTTTTTTTATTTTATTTTTAATATTAAAAATAAGAATAAATTATTTTTACGTTTTTTAAAATTATGAATTGTTTAATTTAAATTACGTAAACAACTGCGAGTTATAATGCAGGTAAATAATTTTATTTATTTTTTTTTAAAAACTTAATAATCAAGCTGTTTTATTTGTCTCAAATTTATTGACAATTTATTTGAGTAATTGATGAGCTCGTTCATTAGCAACTTGTATTCTTGTCTCGTTGGATTCACCCTGTTATTAGAAAGAGATAAATTTTAATTAGAATCAATTAGTATTAATTTTTTAATTGGATTAAGTTAATAATATAAAATAAATATTGATGCTTACTTTGCGATTAATTCTGTCAACTTGTCGATTTTGATTTTCAAGTTCACTACCCATGTCAATTGCCATATTTCTTAAATTACCGATCATAGTATTGACCTGTACCATATTATCTTCCATTTCATTTTCACGTGCATCATTTGTTATTCTAGCTATATAACCAGATTGTGGACCAAGACCATTACGATCATCCATCACACGTTGTGGCTGATTATTAACAACTTTACCATCGTCATTTCCCTTCCACGTTCCTTCATCCTCCTTAAAACTTGCACCCCTTTTTTAAAAAAAACAAAACAACATAATTATCATTCACATTTTCTATATAAATATTACAATTATTATTTAATAATTAAAAAATTAATTTACTTGTTACAAGGTAAAACACAAAGACCACAACATTTTTCCATTCCAGTTAAATTTTTTTCTGCCTCTTTCATATCAGCATTTATTTGATCCATACCCTCCTCAATTCGATCCAGTTGTTCTGTTTTTATTTTTTAATTTTTAAAAATAAAAAATAAAATAAAAATAAACATATTTTTTTATATATTAATAAATATTTAATAATTTTTTTTAACTAAATAAAAATTTTCTATTCAATAATTATTTTAAAATAAATCTTGTTTTTAATTTTTATAAATTTAAATTGAATTTTTTAAAAGTAATAATAATATTAAAGTATAAAATAATTATTGAATATTATTTAAACATTTATAAATTAATAATAATATTGTTAGTGTATAATAAAATTAATTTGAATAATTATTAGAAAAACAGTATTGGCATTTTTATACGTACTAGAGAGTAAATGATTTATGTGATTAATCAGGTTTTATTTTAAAAAATATATATTTGCAATATATATATGTGATTAATATATTTAATTTATATTAATTATTATTTTGTATAATTGTTTGTTGGCTGGTTGGTTGGCGGACTAGATGATTTGTTAGTTTACTTAATTGTTCATATAAAAAAATAATATATATATTTTATTTTCATTAATGCATATTGTGTCTTGATTATTGTGTTTCGTAACTGTCACTATTGTCAAGTGTTAATTAATTATTTTAAAAAATTATTTATAATATTGTTGAAGACAATATTTCCAAATTCGTTGGCCCCCTTTCGATGAACGCAAGCAAGCAAGTATATTGTTTTTAAAATTATTTCATTTAAAATTTCGATTTGTTTATATTTATCGTAATTTAATTATTTTCTAATTGAAATATAATTTTTTTACATTTCGAAATTTGTTTTTATAATTGAAATTTAATTTTAATTTGCAGATTTGTTTATTTAATATTTGTTTAATGCAGTCATCAATGTATAATTTTAATAAATGTTTATACATATGGCTTACCGCCTTGCTCGTCCAGCATTACGAGAGTTTTCATCCCGACCTCGTGGCTCTAAAAATTCAACCGGGTAATTAAATCAACAAATTAATTTAATTATTATTTTAATTATTAATTTTTTTTTTCTTTCGAAATCAAACCGATGCCGCAGCATCCACCACCTCGCCACACACCTTATATTGCAAAAACAAAAAAAAAATGATTGATCAACTGAAAATTAAAATAAATATATCATTTTTTAAAAAGCCAACGGGAATTTTTAGGATCAAGCAAATGCGATTTTTTTTTAAAGCCAATTTCACATTTTTATTGGTAATTTTTTTTGTTGATAGCGGGTGGATGGACTGGGCAAAAATAAACTACCAAAATAGAGACCAAAAATCTCTTATTTCTCTCGAACAAATATGATTTTTTTTTTTTTTTTTTTAATTAATATAATCAATAAAAAAAAAAAAAAAATGATAAAGCGCGTTTTATAATAAATTCGTGCGATATCTACGCAGCAAAATTACAAAAGCTTTTTTTTTTTTTTAAATAATAAACAATTCGCTTGTGATTAATATGATACTTTAATTTTAAATTTTCAATACCTAAATTTGAACAAAAAAAAGCGACGTGTGATTATAATCATCATAGATATTTGCAATAATTAAATGCAAAAAAAAAAAATAAACACGACATACAACTAATGATCTAAGATTTTAATAATAATATTATCATAACAACTAATAGCTATAATTAATTATTGTGCCTACTAATAAACAAAAGGGAATGATCCAGATGATGTTATTGTTGTATATAATAATATACAGTTCAATAATCATCATCTAAATAATTATTTTCAATTTACGATATCGATATTACCTACAATCTCGTGATACAATGTGACTCCATGCTGGACATTATTGTTTTATTATTATTAAATATCTAATAATTATTTAATAATATTTAGCTATTTATATTTTTTTTTTTGTTTTGTCATGTTGTTATTTTGTTATTAATTATATAATTAATGTTATTTTGGAAGCGAGGTTTTATCTCTCTTTTTTTCATTTGTATTTGTTAATGTTTATTGTTAATATTTTTTTATAATTATTGTCGTCAACCACTGTCAATCGTCAGGTATTATTTATAAATAATAATTTGTTATTTGGATTTAAGGAGTTAAATGATAAGAAGAAATTAAAAGCTCATTTAAAAAAAAACGCGTGAGGCATATTTTTTTTTTTTTATGAATGTTATAAATAATACGTTGTTGTTGTTGTTGTTTTTTTTGCTTGGAAAAAAAAAAATCTTACCGCCTTGATGATCTAACATAACCAGAGTATTTGCCCCAACTTCCTCGCTCTATGACGGCCAAAGCATCGGGAACCCGGAACGAAAAATTATTTGGTGATTAAACTGCTAAATGAAATTTAATAAAAGAAAAGAAAAAAAAAAGTTTTTTTTTCTTTCTTTTTAATGATCCACCGTGCTTTTTTATTTATGAGTCCCGAGGATTTAATATTGAATTTTTGAATGAAAAAATTATCAATAAAAATACGAAATAAAAGTGCCAATTTTTCTGTTTTTATTTGCCTTTTTTTTTTATATAAAATACTTAACAATCGATCAAACAAGAATAATATTTAACAACAATATTCTACGGGTTATTTTTTAAATAATATATATTTTTTAAATTTGTGCAATTTAAAGATATGAAAATTATAAAAAAATACACTTGATCCTCGTGACAAAAAGCACAGTGGTTCAAAAAAATAAAATTCATAAAAAATAATAAACTAACAGCTAATATAAAAAAATAAAATGATTAAAATATTTTATATACATTTAACAAATAATAATTAAATAAACAATTATTAATAATATTTTTTTTTAATTTAATAAAAATGATAAGAAGACACAAAAAAAGCACCCACTAAACACCGAATTTTGTTAGAAGAAAAAAATAAAGTTAAATGAAAAATTATTTGAGAAAATAAAAATTGAGCTTTTTTGTTTTTTAGGAGAAAATAAATACAGTAAGTACCTATTTAAATAAATTTTTTTTTATTAAAATAGACAGGCAGGCATGTGTGTAAAAGCACATTGAAAAAAAAAAAGAAAAAAATTCTCAACTTAAAAATTGAAAAAAAAATTTGAAAAATTATAAAATGTTTATCTATTTAGTTACTGTCGATTTTACTTTGTGATACAGGGACTAGTAAGTTTTTCAATTAGGGAAATAAATGACAACTTATATAAAAATTGAATGAAAAAAAAATTTAAATTAAAAACACAGAATAAACATTTAACTACGAGCTACATTTAATTAACGAGTTGCATGATACTCGTGAAATTTTGAAAAAAACTAAACAATCAAAAGCTACCTAATTCAATTAATAATAAAATAATAAATTTTCTAAAATTCACAGACAACAGATTATATTTTTAAATTGAATTATTTATTTTTTTTCTATTTTATGATTTAATAATTAAAAAAATTCGCTGAGAGCGATTATCAGGCACACAGAGCATATAGAATTTAATCTAATAGAAAATTCTATTGAATAATTAAAATATGAAAAATAAGATAACTAAAAAAAAAGTATATAAATTTTAATTTAAATTATAATTGAAACATTAATAAATTCTGTGCACACATGAAAGCTGTGTTGATGCTTGTACTGTTTTAATATTAAATTGTTTAAAAAAAAAAAAAAATTAAATAAATTTTCTGTTTTTAGAATAAAATATATTTAAAAAAAAAAAATTCTAATAAGGTATAAATTTGAATTTTAATTGGCTGGTGGCGTTGACATTGGTGTGGTGGTGGTGGTGGTAGTGGTGGTGGTGGTTGTGGTGGTAATAATAAGGATATTTGGTATCAGGATGTTGAAGGTTTTCTTAATTAAATAATCCGTCAAAAGTCAGTGGCTTTTAAAGGCTCAAAAGTTACAAATACCTTTTCTTTTTTTTTTATCACAATCTGCCTGTCTTGATATAATATGTACATTAATTAATTATATATATATATATATTTTTAAAAATTTTTATTTTCTCTCAACCTGTTAGACCCACCAACCAACCTCACTGGTTAAAATCAAATAAACAATCCCCAATGACTGTTAGAAAAATTACAAGAAACATTTTTTTTTTTCAATAAAAAAAATCAATTAATTATTGGCTTTTTAATTTTCTTTTTTTTTAAATTAATTCTTCATTCTTGTTGTATTTCTTACCTGATTATAATAATTATTACACACATAATTAGTGGTTCATTTTATATTTTTTCAATCATTAAATAATAATTAACACATACTAATTATATTTAAATTTATAGAAAAAAAAAAATTAAACTAAAATATTATTTTCTTTTATTTTTAATCAATAATTATAATTTCAATTGCAAAAAAAATAGTAGCTGAATATTTAATTGTTTAATAACGAGAAAAATAAAAAAAAAAAAAATAATTTGATTAATCACATTAGGGGTTGGGAATAAAAAAATAAATGTTTAAATGAAAAATAATATTAACGAACGACTAAAAATGTGTGATTGGCGATAATTAGTGATATTACAATTAGTAGGCAATTAAACTCACCTCCCTGGTCGTCGAGTGCGACCAGAGTGCGGATGCCGGCCTCCTTGCTCTATTCAGAGGCAGCAAAACACACACAACCACCACGAGTGTTAAAGAGTCGAAGTATTAAATGTATTAAATTGTTAAGTATACAGTATTATATTTTTAATTTTTATCTATATTATATATTTTTTTCATTTTGAATTAGTATTAGTATATAGTATATAAGTAATAAAGTAAGTGATATATATATTTAAAAAAAAAAAAAATTCAATATGCAATATGATTTCAAAAAAAACCAATGAAAAATTAGAACTTTAATTTTTTTTTAGGCGAAAAAATGCATCATTTAAGCATATTGAATTTTTTTTTTTTTTTTTTTATTAAACGTTTATATGATTATATAGCGAGTGAGTGAATATTACTGATGAACACCGGTAATTTTGAATTAAAAAAAAAAAAAATTAAAAAATAATATTAACATTATATTGCAGGAGATAAACAAAATATTTATATTCAAGATTTGACAGAGTAGAGAGACAGAAAGAGAGAGACTTTGCAGGCGAAGAATAAGTTAGATATATTTTTTAATTTTTTTAAAATTGCATTACGACAAGTTGGATTATTAATTAATATAATTAATTCATGCATACAGTGATTAATTGATTATTGATTGATAAAAATAATTCTTTTTATAATTTTGATAAATTAAAAAGTAAATTTATTTGGTGGAATGTACTAATTGTGTGACATTGCAGAAATGATATTAAATGATTATCATCATCATAATAATTATTATTTAAATAATTAATTATTATTAGTGTCAAAGAGAGAGAGAAAGAGAGGGGTGATTTATTGTGACAGCAAGCACACGGGCAGCCAACAAGGCACAATGTTTATTTACACAAATTAATTTTTATAATTATTGTTTTATTTATATATAAATCAATTTTTTAATTTTTCAATTAGCTAATTATTTAATTGATTTATATATAAATTAATAACGACACATACAAACATACATACATTAAACGTACAAATAGGTATTGTACGTTTTAGAAATTTATTTCGAAAAAAAAAAATTTTTTTATTTTGCTGATTGATTAGTCAATGATTTATTGATATTTAAATTTTGAAATTATTTGTCAGACATACAAACAACAGCCAAGCAAGCAGACAGACATTTAATATATTTACAGTCAGAAAGGGACAACATACATTTCAATGACAATTAGACAACAATAGCCTTGATGATGATTTTTTTTTTTTTTTTTTTTTTTTTCTTTTAAAAATTTTCAATAGTTTTAAATTAGTATTATTTAAGTTTGTTTAGATAATATTTTTACAATCAAAACGTCATATTTAAATTGTTAATTGAAATTTAAATGAAAGTTAATTTTTTTTATTTTAAATTAGTTTAATGTTGATAAGAAAAAATGATGTTTTGATTGAAATATATTTTTGCTAATTTTAACAATTAACTACCCCTTCTTCACGTGCATCATTAATTATTTTAATTATTTTTTTTTAAGACACATATAGATGCTTTGATGCACATTAGATTAGGAGGCTTGAAGATTTAAAATTATATACCGAAAAAGAAAGAATAAAGTTGAAAATAATTAGAAAAAAAAAAAAAGAAAAATGACTTATTATTGAGTCATCTTGTTGAATCAGTGATATTTATAAATTAAAATAAATAGAAGATTAAATTTAGTGACGTTATGACGATGACGTTACAAATTGAAAGAAAAAAAAATTCATGATAATTAATTTCAAGCTGACGTAATGACTAATTGATAAATCTCTGAGCTAATATTTTTTCGAAAATATTTTCTTTTTTCTTTTTTTACATTTTCAACTTTAAAAAAAAATGAGAGACCCGTGATAGTTGTTAATAATTAAATATATATATACATTTATATTTATTTATTTATTTTTTTTTCAAATTTTTAATATCAATCACTTACCTCTTCGCAAAGCGCCATCATACGCCTTGTACTCTCCAGAGACTGAAAAATCATTCAAATAAATTAAACAACAATTTAAATAAATAAAACAATAATAATAATAATTTGATGATTTAAAATATAATTCACCTCATCGGTAACTTGTCCAGCTTTTAATTGTAACTCCTGGAGTTCTGTCCTTGGAACCGGTGGCTCCGGAGCAGCAGCTTCTGCTGGAGCAGGCATTTCGATTTTTTTTCGAAATTCTCTTGGTAATCACAAACAAACTAAATTCCACCTTTTCCTCACAGCTAATTGATATTTTAACTCAACCAAGAATATTATAAACTGCAAAAGAAATAATAAGCTTTAATAAAATTGCATAAAAAACATGATAAATAAATTTTTTACAACTTTTTTATTCAATAAAAAAAATTTGAGCCATTTAAATTTTTTAGTCTTCATTAAACTATATTTAGAAATTGCACAATTTTTTTGACATTGATTTCAACAACGTGTTCTCCTTGTTATCAGATAAATCAATATAAACCACCAAAAAAAAATAATATAATATATAAATATATTTCACTAAAAAAAAATTAATTCAACAAAAATTTTGTGCAAAAAAAAAGATGATAATCATTTTGAAGTTGTTGGTGTTTTTTTATTCTTGTATTTTTAATTACCGTGAGTTGGGATGATTAGAAGAATCAATTTTTTTAAAAATAATATAAATTAAAAAATTTATATAAAATAGTTAAATATTGTAACGTGGTAACGGGTAAACTGGCCTTCTCTCGACCGTCAACTTAAATAATCAATACAAGTGAGCATGGGTCATTGCGTTGTTGCGCCGGGCTTAAATCCTATAAGGATAGATAACATCCATATGATAACCATGCGCAGAAAATATACATTAATGTCTGGTTTATTTTCAAGGCTGAAAAAAATGACAACTGCAGACATTTATCATTCAAACAAATCACCAATCAACCCTAACGAAATTAAATTATTCTATCAATAAAAAAAAAATTATAAAAAAACATTTCAACTTGTCAAAATAAATAAATAAAAATTATAATAAACAATACAATATTATTAAAAAACAAAAAAGAAACAATTATTAATAATGTCAATTATTTTTTAATTATTTATAAATATATATCACTTTATTTATAAATTTTTAAAAAACAAATTTTTTAATTTTTGGAGTAAAATTTCTCTATTTTTTTATTGATTAGTAAATAACTTAACCTTACCTTAATGAAAAATTTTAAAAATTCAGATGCACTATTGCACTATTGCAAATTAATTAAATATATATTGTTATTATTTATATAATTTTTATTAAGTAAATAAATTATTTTGACAAGAGCTTGTTGTCATGTGAAAAGGGGCGTTTCAAGCCTGATGATTCTAAATGCTCTAAATGCTACAGCTGAGTCTGTTGTCGACAATACCCAGTTACTTTTTTTTATCATTGTTATTATTTTAACATAATATGAAAATTAAAATCAATGTCTCAAACACACACACCGACATGAATATCCTAATTTCTAATTGGTTCATTCCGGTCATCTTTGATTTTTTATTCGTCAATTTTTTTACTCACACACTTGCTAATCACTATTGCCAACATTGTAAAAAATTACAAATAACTGCTTTATCAACAGTTGGTAGCAAATAACAGCTATACCGACAACTGATAAAGTAGAAATTTTATTTTTAAAAATGAAATATCGATTGGAAATTTGAAAAATACAAAAAAAATTTTTTATGGAAATATTTTTCGGGTTGTGGAATGTAATGGGGTACATTGAAATTGCAAATGAGTGTTTATATAGATAAATGTGTGGGTCAAAAGACCTGATTGACCAAGCGGAAATAGTGTCATTTGTTATCACTTTGATATAAATTGGCATATTTTTTATTTTTTGGATGTAAAAATATCGATATTATTTCTTCAAGTTTGGTAGAAGAATTTTTTATTTTATTTATTCATATTGGGGTGGATATTTTGGGGGGGAGGGAGAAGGTGGAATTGGGGTTAATATACATGTAACCACCCCTTCAAAGAATATCATTTATCAACATATTTGATATGGTCTCGCGCGCGTTATAAAATCGTGAATTGGCCCCTCAGACAGACTTAATTTTCATTTTTTTGCTATTTTATTATTTTCTTTTCATGTTGTAAGAGAATATGAAAATATGAAAAGTTGAAATAATATAAAAAGAAGAAGGAAATACGGAAAAATTGTAGGCACCTCTTCTATACCTCGATCTTGTTCATCTTCCGTTTTTTACAATAGAAATAATATGCTAATCTTTCTGTTGAAAAAGGCGGAGTTTAAAAAGTGCACCGATAAATTTACAAGACTTTTGACGTAATTTTCTTCTTTTTTTATTCGTTTATATAGATATGTATATAGGTAGTCAAGTTTCAAAAGATTTTCACTCTTATATAAACCTACAAGAAAATTCTATTCACTGAACACTTTATCAGAATTTTTATTTTTTTGGCTAGTTTTATTTTTTGTAAATTTGTTTTTTTTTATTTTTATCATGATGTCTAGTTTTTAAGTAGTTCAAGGGAGAATATAATTGATTTGTTATTTTATTATTTAACAAGAGAATATTTTTTTTTAACTAGCAATTTTAAAATAAATAAATTACAAATTAATATCAAAGATTTGCATGAATTATCTTATCAATAATATACAATAATAAATTTGAAAAAAAATGAATAAAATAAATAAAGATTTTGTATAATATTTAAAATGTAAATATTAAAAAAATTAAATTAAAAAAAATAATAACATTTAGTCATTACAATACAATGATTAATTAATTTATTTTTAAATTAATTAATTTTAAATTTATCCAAAATATATGATTAAAGTTAATTTAATAAAATAAATAAATTTTTAAATTAAATATTTATTTATTTATCATAAATATACTGTTGTTATTATTTTTTAAAAATTTTCAATTTTCATAATATTATTTTGTTTATATTTTACCATGCTTGTATTATTTTATTAATGATTAATTTTAATTTTAACAATATATCTAATGTTTTTTTTATACAAAAGAATATATATTTTTTTTTAGAAAATGAAATCATGTTGCAGCCGTGATACCAAACTAAAAAAGTTATTTTAAAAATCAATCCAATCGAGTCAAAAATACATTAAAAAATTTCCAATTATTAATAATAGAAAAACACAATACCAAATAACATTAACAAAATTAAATAACCATAAAATTCCCATACTAATAATTTATATCATCAACAAAATCATGCATAAATAAAACATGAAAAAAAAAGAACGATTACTATCTAATTTAATAAAGAGCATATTAATACATTTAATAAATATTATCATGATTCACATAATGCACATATATCGTCACCGAATAAAGTCAACAATTGAATATATATCTATTTATTCTTACAAATATATACATGTGGTATATCAATATGAAAAAAAAAAAGACATAGGGTGACGCATCATCCCCATCATAACATATATTTATGCACCCAAACTAGTCACCTATACACAATAATCATCATCGTGGTCGATCATGATGAAGACACAGATATCCACCTCATACATATATTGCTCATAACAAAAAAAAAAATCCCAAATTCATTCCTCAAATTTATCCACATGAAAATTTACTTTCACCCCTAAATTTTTGTCTGTGTATCACTAAAAGAGAACAAGTGGATATGTAGCACTTTCTTCTTGCAACTTTTATTTATTTTATTTTTTTTTTTTATTCACCCTTATATTCTTTTTCATCCTGATATCTTTTTTTTTTTTTCTTTATTTTAGTCTTATTCTTTTTATTCGTTTAGGTTTCATTTCTTTTTTTCTTTTTGTCTTTCTTCAGGACACTTTTTCTTTTGCTTGATTGCATCTGGCATTTGTGTCACGCCCTCGAGTGTCCAGTCGATATGCCTCAACGAATACTATATTTAGTATTCCGTACGTTAAATTCAACATTGCCCACAGGCCAGACGGATTTGCTAAATAAAATCTACAACTTACTTGCAACTCAACTTACACTTTATCTCATACGGACAAACTCTAATCGTTTTTATATTTTTTTTTTTTATTTTTTTTTAAGCTTAAAAGATCCTTGAGATCTGAAAAACAGTATTTTTATTTTTTTTTACTTTTTTATTTGTTGAAATATATAAATGAGTTAAGCAGTCAGTTTACTCCGCATTTTGAAATTGTTGATGAAATTATTGAGTTTCTCGTGAATCACGAAAAATTATAAAACACTGACTATGACAAAAAATAAAAAAATATACATAAAAAAAAACTGATCAATCTATTTTTTTTTAATATCAAGGATTATTTGATTATCGTGCGGTAAATTGATGAGATTTGAGTAAACGGATTTTTATGAAATAAAAAAAATAATTCAGGTTAATTGAGCAGTGTCTTTAAATGGTAAAAAAATGAATGAAAAAATTTTTTTTTAGGTATGAAAAAGGGTTGATTTCAATACGTGTTAACAGGAGGAATAAATGTTGAATCTGTGAAGTGGTTAGGTGAAACATTATAGCCGCAAGTTGGCCGCAAGTCCGTGCAAATCTCGGGGTTAATGGGGCTGAATCACAGATTGCGAAGCACTCTGTCCCCTAAATTTTCAACAAACGAGTTCAACATATATATATTTACACACACACATACACACACACACCTATACCATTTGAATTTTTACCCTATTCTTTTATAGTTTTTTTATATATTTTTTTTTTCACTTGTCTCACTCATTTTTACATCTCATATATTTCTTTATTTTTTATTATTTCACAACCCTTATGTATATAAATATATTGTATAAAAAAAATGGAAAAAAAGTTTTTTTTTTTTTTTTTTTTATATTTATTTTATAGATAATCTATAAATTTGTATATGATGGTGCAAAACAAGGTATAAGTTTAAATCATAAATTTTGTATGTTTCCAATGTAAAACGATAAATCAATTATAATATTCCACGGTTGGCTTGGACTATCGGTTATTAGTAAAAGCAGCGTCGACATACAGGAAGATGTGGCCATATATCCCGTGTATCAAAACACTCGGTTTTCTATTATAAATTTATTACAAATGAAACAATGAAGCATCATCAATCGCGATGTTTCAACTATTGGTTTATCCGGTTTTTGTTGAATATATTCTACATCGGTTTATCAATGTTTGTGTTTTCAAAATTCGTATGTATGTTGTCTGAAAAAAAAAAGAAAAAAAAAAAGAGGTTTATTATTATTTTTTTTTCAATTTTTAAATTAATTTTTTTTGTTTAAAAAAAATTTTTTTTTTATTAAAACTAATATTTCTTATTTTTAAATTTATTTTTTCATTTTAAAATTTATTTTTTTATTCTAAAATTAAATTTTTCATATAAGAATTAATTTTTTTATTTCAAAATTATTTTTTTTTTTCATTGTTAAACTAATTTTATTTATAGAAAATTTATAGAAAATAATTATTTATGTATTTTTTTTTTTAATTTTTGTCTCTGTTCAGATTCGAACTCACATTTTTTCGTTAAATGATTAGCGTTAGATAGTGTCAATAACAACCGCTAGGTATAATGTAAAGTAAAAATTTTCTCATATGAAAATTGTATTTTTAAAATGAATATAAGGCCTGAAGACCTGATCAAAATTTAAGATCATACTTCACAGGATCATTTCTGTAGTATATCTTCACATTCTCTCTACTTAACAGTTGAGTTGATGCAGCCATGATGAAGAGGCATAACCCTCTTCCCTGAGCGTGAGGACGATTCGAGAGACCAATTATTGTTGGACTCTCCAGTCATCGATGATCGTTCACCTTTTGCATTATGTGCAAGAGGCCTGGGAAGTTGGGTATTCTGAGTGGTCTCTTTATATGTTAAATCAAAATTAAAATTTGCAATATTATCCAACAACTTCTCTCCTACTTAGTAAACACTGTGCACGCAGATACATTAGTTTATGTTTAAAACAAAAAACATTATTTGATTTAATTGAAGCCCAAATTAAAATATCACAAACTCATCATAATATTTTCCTAAAAAATAAAAATATATTGCACAATTTAATCAACACTATTAATTTTGTCTCAAAAAAAAAAAACTAAATATAAATTTTTTTTTAAAATTTGTTAATCAATTAAAAAAGTTTTATTTTAAAAATAAATAAGGGATAAATATTTTTTCTCATCAATGTGGGTGGGCATAAAAAAAAAATAGAATAAAAAAAAACCAAATAAAGAATATTGAAATAATAAAAATAAAAAAAAAAAAAAAATGAAAGAAAGAAGAAGGCATGCCTAGGCGGCGAATAGATTTGCATATTACGACGATTCGAATCGGCTCCCTTGGCCGTTCCTCACCGAGCCATGACTCTCGAGTCTTTCTACCATCTCCGATGCAAATTACAATATTCCCAGGTCGTTCGTTCCAATATGAAAATATATGCAGCCAACGACTAACGCGTCACGCCCGATAAAAATATCTATTTTCAAGATTTCATATTTTTATTATTTTTATTTTTTATATTAAATAAATTTATTATTATTTTTCAACTCATAATTTACTTACTTTTTTAGTGGTAATAAGACCAGATGTAAAATTGGCAAAATAATAATCATAATTTTCGCATTTTTTTATTGCAAATATATTTACATTGTTGAAGAATTTTTTTTTAATGCTATTCTTATATAATTATTATTCACAATGCTATTAATTATTTTTAACTACGTCTGACTTATTCGTTATTATTATTTTTTTTTTTTTTTTTTTTTTTTTTTTGGTTTTTTATGTCTGACCATATAGAGTAGATAAAGACTGTTACTACTGTCATCATATACTATTTATTTCTTGTGGTTTTTTTTTTCGCTATAGCTCTTTTTCTTTTTCTATCTTTTTTTTTTATGTGCGATTATTATGAGAGTTGAATTCGGTGGAGTAAGCCGCGTATCAATTTCACGGGACAATGATAATCCCCAACATCGGCACTTGAATGTCTTTTTTTATTTTTTTACAATGTATCATTTGGTTGTTGTTTTTTATTTTTTATTGCTCTTGGGTCAATCTTAAATCAACAAGAGCATTAAAATAAAAAAAATTAAAATTGATCTTTTATTATATTTTACAGTAGTGTTGATAAAATTTGTATGGAAAATAAATTAAAAATTTAATTAATAATTTATATTTAAACAAAAAAATTATATTGAATTTAGAAAAAAAATTAATTTTCAATTTGTATAGTTAATTTTTTGAATATTTCTTTTGATAAATATGTAATGATTAATAATTTTAATTGTTTTCTAATAATTTGAACTATATTCAATTTTGGAAAGTCAATTTTCTATAATTTCCAGTTAATTTTTTCCTTGAAAATTATATTTTTTGAATATTTTATTTAATAAATTTGTGATTTATTTATGTAATAGTTGAAATTTTTATTTCGAAATATTTTCTATTACAATTTTTTTATTTATAAAAGCTTTTTTTTCACCTTGAAGTATGCAAACTATATCACGGAGAGAATTTTCCTTCTATAATTACGGAATGCTCCAGTATTACCAAGACGTAAGACCATTCACTTAATAATTCGGGGTTTTTTTTTTTGAATTTCGTTGGTTTTTATTAAAATCTAATATAGAAAATCCCGTAAAAATTAAAGGAATGGTCTTACGTCCTGGGGACTCGTGATACTCCCTGAATTATAAAAGGGAAATTCTCTCAGTATACTGTAGTATTTCCTTTGTCGATCTATTGTTAAATTTCCAGTTCATTTTTTTATTTGCAATTAATAAAATAAAATCAAATCAAACAGTTAAATTAATTCTAAATCAATAAATTCAAATTCAAGTTGAAACTTTTATTTCGAGATATTTTCTATTATATTTTTTCTATTTAATTTTATTTCAGCTATAAGTGAGTCGAGGGGCTATTCATTGGTGTAGTTATGGTGTCATTCCGAGTTTAGTCATGGTGTAGCAGCATGTAGTCAAGGTGTAGCCACATTTAGTTACGTAGTATTTGTACTTTGTTCATTACAACTTTTGTAAAAATATTTTTCCAAATTTTTTTCGCGATTACTTTGAATTTCTCCGTACTTACTCCGATTTTTTTCCATGTTGAACCATGCGGAGAAGTGATGAGAAAATTCTAACGATGAATAGCCTCTCGCAGTGAGTATTGTAGTAATATTTTTTCCGAACCAATTTTTAAACTTTAATTATAAAAGAAAAAATAAAAAATAAATAGAATAAAAACTTTTATTCTATTTATTTTATAAATTTTTGAGCTGCTTGCAATTCTTTGGAGAACGATATCATGATTCGTATGCGGGACAATGTTATTTTCCGGAATGATGGATTTGAGCCTCTTTCATCGAGAATAGTATAACAACAAACGAGTCATCTCGCTTGTCCGCAGTCCATCCATGTTTCTCGGTGGAAAACGTTTCACAGCCTGGAACCTTTAATCTCATCACTCGCCACCCGGATTATTTTATACCCCCTTGTCTCACCCCCCTTCAACATCAACGTTCACCCTCAACAAAAGCCTCAACAAGCACGACAACACCAAAACAAAATTAAACAGACTTTAATTAATAAATTTTTTTTTTTTTTATAATATTAATTGTATTTTATTTTTAGTTTTCAACACTATACATGTATTTGTCGTTCTCGTTTTTTTTTTATTTTAAATCCTTCATTTTTCATTTCATTTTTATATATATTTTTTTTTATTTATCATTTTTTATTCAGCAACGTTGCCAAGATTCACTTTTTACTAAATTTCATATATAAAAATAAAATAAAAAAATAATAATAGATAATAGGTTATCGAAACTATATATGAAAGAGCACTACGGTCGTTCGGGTCGGCAAACTCAATTTTTCGTTCCATCTGAGACTGACAAAATAAAAAAAATTTCATCTATATGTGTGTCCTTTTTTTTTTATTGCACACAAAAGCAGAATGGCTACTTTTTTTTCTTGACGTCAATAAGGCAATTTGTACAAGTAAATTGATCTATTACCACTCTTGAACAATAGCTTTTTGACGTAAAATATAAAACTTTAAAACTATCTGATAAAAGACCCCTAAAATAATAAGAAAAATATAAAAAAAAGTAAAGTTAAATTCAATAAGGATAAAATAAAATTTAAATCACAAAAAAATATATAATAAAAAGGTCAATAAAATTGATAAAAATCAGGGTGAGAAAAATGCAAGTGTTTTTGAAAGATCATGTTATGCAATTACATTATTATTATTATTATTATTTTAACACTTGTTATAATAAATTGACTCTGTGATTCTTATCACCGAATAAAACGTTAATCCTTTTTGAAATAAATACAGGGGCTAAATTTGGGGTCTCTTAATAAAAAAAAAAAAAGTTAAATATATTTTATCGAAGCGTTATATACATTTGAGTGGTCACCCTGAGTAAAATTTGTGGACCACAAGAATTCAATTTTCATGATAGCATCTTTGGCTTCTTCAGAGCGTATGAATTTTTTATTTTTTTTTTATATATAAATTTATATATTTTACCTTTTTTTAAGCATTCGTCGCACCCTTTTTAAAAGGCAATCAGATGTTGAAAAAAAAAAAAATCAAAATATAAATTTATGGTGTAAAAAATGATGACAATGTCCATTTGGATCATGAAAATATATATGAATTTATATGAACAGTGTTATCAGTATGAAAAATAGTTGAAATATAAATTTGTTATTTGGTATTTTTTTTATTCATGAATGAATATGATGTTGAAATTTGTTTAAATTTGTTTGAAATTGATAGTATATTCATTTTGAATTAAATGAATGAGATCAAGATAAACGTGAAGGTGGTTGAATTTTGATTATGTACATCAGTTTGGTATATCAATATTCATCAGTATTCTCATGTTCATTGAAACAACGTATAGGATAAGCCATGACAAACTTGGCCTCGGAGTTTAACAAATAGGAAAATGACAAGGAAATATAAACAGAGAATATTGTTATGCTGCAGACAAGGAAAGATTTAGTGTTGAGAGAAATTATACTAAATCTCTAGGCCCCCTCTAATCTGGGAGACACAATTTAGCCTGAAATATAAGCAAATCACAAACGGTGTCCCATGTATTGTCAAGTGGAATTCGTCTGTGACGTCATATTGCATATCATAATTAATCAAAGGTGTGAATTTAACTTATGTGAGATGATGATGAAGGTAATGATGATGATGATGGTGGTGATAATACATTGGGGCAATATTGGCACGTTGAGACATTTATTATTTATTTCACAAATCATGCTGTTGCAAAAATAACCAATAAACTTTTTTAGATTTTTTTTTTTTTTTATTGCTAAAAGCTTTGTTTAGCGAATTATTCAATAATTTTAATAATTTATTATTAAAAATAACAACAAAAAATTAATGAAAATAAATATTTTTATTTTTATTTTTTTTACAATTTATTTTTTGTTTTTTATTTTAGAAATTAAATGTAATTTTAGAGAAAATATATTTTCAAATTTTGGAATGAATTAAAGAATTTAAAAAAAAAATTTCATTATGTCTCTTCTCATGGGGGTTGTGGGGAGTAGCGGTTTTTATTTTTTTTTCATATTTAAAAAAAATTAATTTATTTTAATTTTTTTGGCAATAAATAATGCTTATTTCACGATGAAATTTTTTTATAATATAAATGATAAAGTAACATTTGAAAGAACCACTTGAAAAAAAAAATAATTGAAAATGTTTATTTGTAAAGTAATTAAATATCAGTTAAAAAAAAAACTATCAATGCAAATTAATATTTGAAAGTTTACAATTGATATAAAAAATTTAATATGATATTTTTGCTTTAACATTGTCTACATAATATTTTTCTAACAATAATTAAATAACAAAAATTGTTAAAAAAAATTACAAAAATTTCTTGGTTGTTTGCTGGATGCTGGTTAGCACCGATAATCATTTCACCGAGAAGCTTAAAGTGCCACTGCGTTTAAACCTTAAGCCGATTTAAATGTAATATTTCATAAACCGCCACTCACCTTAACAATCAGACATCTAATAAATCATTTTTTCATCGCTAAATATCCATTTTCCATTTTAAAAATATTTTAAAACAAAAAACCAGTAAAATAACCAAAAAAAAAAAAATTTTACAAATTTACACTTTTACCATTATACAATAAGAAAAAAAAAATTTACAAAAACCATAATAACAACAATTTATTTATTTATATAAATATTATTATCTCAATATTAACTTAATAAATAATTTATCAACAAAATCAATCCCCATAAAAAAATTAAAAATTTATTCACACTGCCAAAAAAATAAACTGAATAATTTAAAAAAAATTAATTTATAAGTTAATACAAAAAATTAAAAAATTCCATAATTGAAAATCTATAAATATATATTAAAAATATTTATAAAATCGCTCAAGAAAATTAATAAAATCAAAATCAATTGCACTTTTCTATCCATACCATGATTAAAAAAATGTAAATACAAAAAAAAAATGAATAAAATATATATGATTAAATGTGTTTATAAATCCACTGAATGTGCTAGTGGATTTATGTATAATAACATGATTGTATAGGTGAATGTTATATCAAAAGTAATAACTAATAAGTTCTGGCACAAGCCACATGCTAATGCATAATGTCGATCAAACAACTGTTTAACCAGCTTCGAGTTAAGTGCGTCTATTCTTTGACCCAATATAAAAAAAGAAAAAAAAAAATATATACAATCCATATACATTGGTGTTTCCCCTTAATATATATAACAACCTGTCTTGCTGATGAATTTTAGACTCTTGTATTATACTATATAAATTATTTTGACTATGGACAATACTTGTTCAATGCTGACTAAGCGTAAATCCCATTTTCGTGGATCGCTGATTGAGGACAGATGCACGAGAAGTTGGATGACGGGGGTTCAAGTGCATCATTTTGTATATGTGTATATGTATGGGTGTATTTATATACGAAATATATGAGGGTTGAATTTTTGTATAATATATATAGGACACAATGAATGTACCACAACGACAATGAATCGTATATACGGTACCGGCTTTGTCCCATCATCCTTCATCATTGTGTTTTTCATTTTTTTTTTTATTTTTTTATCAATTGCAAAATGTAAGAGAAATATTTATTTAAAAAATATGTAATGTATTATTAAAATGTATTTTTTAATTAATAAATATCAACGGAGAAAATAAAATAATAAAAAATATTTAAATAATTTAAAAAAAAAACTAAAAAGTTAAATTAAATATTATAAAAAAAAATAAAAATATTATTATGATATAATTTTTTGTAAATTAAAAAAAGACAATTTAATTAAGATTATTTATTCAATTAACAAATAAATATAACTATTTTTAATAATAATTTAAAAAAAAAAAAAAATTGAATAATTTAAAAAGTAAAAAATTAAATTAAATATTATAAAAAAAATGAAAATATTATTATGATATATTTTTTTATAAATTAAAAAAAGCACAATTTAATTAAATTCATTAATTAAATTAAATAATATTTATAACTATTTTTAATAATAAATTTAAAAATAAAAAAAAATAAAAAAAAAAAACCTGTATGTAATATTTTGATTTAAAAATTATTTATGTATATGTGGTATTATTTAGAGTTTGATAATAGAAGACAGCTCGTTAGTCGCATGTTTCCGTAGCATATGCGCATAAGGCATAGTCCATATGGGTGAACTAACTCAACACAAGGCCCCCATGATGGACCCACTGACGCGACCATAGAAAACCCCCAGATTGCTCGATTTATTAGTTTTATTTTTTCAATATATATAAACTATTTTTTTATATACACATATAAAAGACCTATACACATGTATACATCAATACAATAGGTACCTGTATATATACAACAAAGTATTCAAGTCGGTGCAAGACCTGTAAAAAATAAAACACACTGGCTGCAGCCTCATGAGTGTATATTGCATTGTATTTTTATGGGGATAACAGGTTGGCATCATTGTCACGGTACCCTTAACTGAAATGAGACAAGTTTATGTGTGAATATATATGTGTAAATACATATGTATTATAAATTGAGTAAAAGAGAAAGAGAGAGAGGGAGAGAGAGGGTAGTATTGCACAGATGGGCCGCTAATCTCATTGAAAACTCATGAGGACTCTGGCTTCGATCACTGGGGACCAACTACCATATGTCCGACGTAGCCGCACAACCCCCCTTCAACCCCCCTTGCTTCATCCCTTAGTCACTAGTACCACCCTTTGGTCTATATAATGTACCGTATACTATTTTGTCTTTCATCTAAAACCAATACACATATATTTATCAACTTATTAAATCCACATATATCTTGTAGAAAAATATAACTTTTTTTTTTTTCATTTTTTTTTTTAGATATATGTATTTTAGGTTTGGTTTATGAATTTTCATTTTTATTGTTTTAGGAATGTCGAGAATTTATGTCAGTGTATAGAGATATTTTATTTTGATATAATTTTATTAATAGAGTGTAATTTTATGCAATTTTTTGATGTTTTAAGTTGTTTGGAAAAAGTTGGGAAAAGCTAGATTTTTTGTGGAGTTTTGGGACTGTATAAAAATTAAACAAAAAAGAAAATTAATTTTTTTTTTAATAATGTAATGTAAAGAATAATTTTATTTTGATATTATTTACTTGATAAAAATATAATTTAAGGAAAATTGTATTTTAAAAGTGATTTAAAAGAAGGGCACAAAAAAAAAGTGGTTAAATTTTTTTTTCAAATTAGTAGAATATCTTAAGGTAAATTAAAAATAGTTAATGAATAATTATTTATTAATTATTTATATTGATAGTTTGATATGTAAAAAATTTATGTTAGTTTTTTTTTTACATAGCAAAAAGACAAGTGTAAAAAAATAAAACAAAGAGAAAAAATATTTTTTGAAATTTTAACTTTCTTATGCCAGATGAGACGACATCAACGAGACGGTTAATCGTTATGTTCTTAATCGAGACGTCAATTTATTCACATGGGAATACCAAAAAAGCAGAAAGAAAAAAAAGAAAATAACAAAGTCACATCTGCGGAAAATGTCGCGAGTTTTCCCTGATCGATTTCGTGTAAGATTGATGACAACGCGAATCTTTTTGATACGATTTTTACTGTGATATACCTTAAGTTAAGGTCATCTGGGATTTATCCTCAATTCGTTATATTCCACTTTTTCATTCTTCATTCAATTTTATTTTTTTCAAGTGATTCCAACACCTGGGGTTCATGAACACTTCATTAAACATTTTTTCTCTTTTATCTTTTTTTTTTTTTTTTCAGACATATTTATCTTGTGTTTAAAAAATAATAAAAAGAATCTTTTAAAAATTCATAATGTTGATATATTTTATCAAAAAATAGATTTCAAATTTTGACATTTATCTGGTAATTTATAAGCATTTTATTTATTTATTAAAATTAACAGAAATAATCAGCTAATTTTTCACAAAATTTTCTTAATAATAATTTTTAAAATTAGCTTTAGAAAAAAAACAGAAGAACAAGCTAATAATTATAAAAAAACAATCAAAATAAATCATTAAATTGAAAAAAAAAAAAAACTTATTTGCCTGACTATTTTAAGTAGTAATGGACAAGCGCCGAGCCGGCAGTTACTACTTACAGGTCAGACGAACGCAACTCCGGCCGTTACTACTTACCCAACAAGTCCACCAAAGATCAACCTTTAAAAAAAAAAAAAATTACACACTTGTAAAAGAGCAACTAAAACATAAAAAAATAATAACTTCAATAAAAATAATTAATTAATTCAACAAAAAAAAAATTAAAACATCTAAAAATAAATTTAAAAAAAATATTCAAATAATATTTTCATAAACTTTTTAGCCAACTTTTCTTTGTTGTAATTTCAAGATGATGATGAAAACAATAAGGTCTTTCAAGATGTGTACTGATATACGTTTTCCTTAATTATTTAAATTTATATTAATTAATGTTTATTTTTGTTTTTCAACGGGGACAAAAGATATACGCTCGGTGTAACAACGACACGGGCTAGTTAAGACAAAAAAAGAAAAAAAAAATATAATAAAAATATTTACTTTTGCATAAAAATATTGTATATATAAAGTAAAATAATATATACATAGATACGCATCCTTTTGGTAAAAGAGAGGGCTCTCAACATTTTGCGACGAGCGAGCTAAGTGCAGGATTATGCAAATATTAGCGTCCATACAGTATAAAAATACGGAGCAACTCTACGCCATCTTTTCCGGGCCATTCAAATAACTTTGCTGTCACGCTATATATAACATCTTAAATTTTATTCAATATATTTTATATAATATTGTACTGTATAACGTCTTTTTCTTGTTTCCCTTTCCTCCACTTCACATACAAAAAAATATATAAAATTTCTCCAAAAATATATATATAAATTTTATGTGTAAATACTTGCAAGTGTGGGTGTGTGTGCGTTTACGATGGCGGAATCTTATCAGTGCTAAATAATGCGTGGTGGAAAGGGGAACATAGTAAGATACAAAATTTTGAAAATTAACTTTAACCGAGTATAATAATATTTGCACGATTAACTTGCTATACAAAACGCGTTCACGCAAACCATAATAATATCTACAAACTTATACTAAAATCACTGATAAGATTTGTCTTAATATTTCTTACCTATAGTTAATTATTTCATTCAAAAATTAAACTTTTTATTTTCTAATTCCACAAGTGTAATATTATATATATTATTCCCTCAAGACAATGAAATAGAAAAAAAGAACAAAAACAAAATAAAAATATCATCAAAAAGAAAAGATAGAAAAAGTGATTGATTGGTCAACAGTGATTTCTCGTCGATTACAAAACAACATTTACAATTGTCTTAATTTCTGATAGAATAAAAAAAAAAGAAAAAAACTAATAGAAAAGTAAATATAGAATAGAAGGGAAATATAGATAAAAAAAAAAATAAAAAAAAAAAACTAAATGTAAAAAAAATTGGCTAGAAGCAACGATGAAAATATTCTCGATCGTTCGTCAGAATGAAATATGGCTTTCTATCCGGCATATAGAAAAAATAGAATAAAAAAAAAGGATAGAAATATAGAATTGCCGATTGCCGGAAGGCAGATAGTCCACATAAACCGTTATAACCATTCAAAGTTTAATATTTCTGCGCAACATACACCACGCATTTGTAATATAAAATCAGCAAAATCAGCTATAGCATCTTTATCATAATAATAATAATAATAATCATCCCCTTGTTATCAATATAGTGACTCGCGTGTGGTTGCACATGTGTCGAAATTGAAATATGTAGGCGTGGCTTTAAACTTGCCAGATGAAACAGACGCACACCGACTATCTTGAATATGTTTTACCATAGAAGTAGCATCACTGATATTCACCTTGTTTTATTAAACTATCTCACTTGCTCTTTTATCAAAATATATATGTTTTTTTTTTTATATATAAAGCTTGTTGAAAATTGCTCCACCCAAAAGTGGGCAAGGTTTTGTCTGCTATTGGTGGGCTTTATTCACAACCCCTTGTAACATCCCTCTACTTGTCATTTGGCAGACGCCAGTAGTTGTATATTTTTCATAATTCCGCCCCAACAACACAATATCAACTTGCGCCAGCGCTATTCAATCTCATTCGAACGTGGTCCATCCACGAATCAACATCTTCTCATACTAACATCAAAAAATTTACGTTAAACATCAATTTTTGAATATTGTTTTTTTTAAATTTTTTCTATTTTGTTAAATTACTTTTAAAAGGTAAATTATTTTTTGGTAATTTAATTGACATTTAAAGCTAAATATAAATTAAATATTTCAGAAAAAAAAATTAAGAGTTTAAACAAGTGATAAAAAGTGGAATTGGATTAATCACAATGACAATGGAAGATCGTTTGGGAACAGGCATCGATCGTCCATGCGATGCAAGTATAACAGCAACAGTTGCTGGTAATTTAACAACAAATGCATCATATCCATTACGTAGAACATCAAAACGTTCATTTGATGTTGCATTTTTAGTTGCACCTGATGAAAAATTAACACGACGTCAAAGAATTAATTATCCAATAATTGATACAAGCCAAAGCTTTAATCAATCAGTTAGTCCAAGTTCAATAAGTCCACCAGTTAATGACAATTGTTTTCGTGGTTTTACATCAATTTTAAATCATCATAATCAACATAATCAACATAGTAATAATAATCATCAACAACATCATCATCATAATCAAGATGATATTATCAGTTCAAGAAGTGCATTTACAAAAGTTAATTCATTGAGTAGTTATGATGAATCAAGAAGTCCACAAAGATCATCACCAGGTAGTCCACCAATTGGTGGAACAATAACACCACCAACATGTTCAATTAAAAATTTTAAATATGGATCATTTTCGGCTGTTGCTGTTGCTGCTGCTGCTGCGGCTGCTGCAGCTGCTGCAACAACAGCAACAACAACAACAACAACACCATATTCATTTATACAAAATGGACATGTTGATAAAAATATAAATTCAACAACTCCACCAACAACAATAACAACAACAGCAACAACAACAACAGCAACAACATCAAGTATAACAGATGCAATAAAATTACGTAAAATAACAACAAATTTAATTGAACAATCAACAGCAGCAGCAGCAGTTTATTCAAATTTATCATATCCACCAATATCAGTATTTCCAACCGCACCAACAACACCACGTCATTTTCTTGGTGTTAATGGTGTTACTGGTTTATTACCACCTTCATTTGCACTTAGTTTACCAGCTCAAAATGTATGTGCAAAGTGTAATTTATCATTTCGTATGACATCTGATTTAGTATATCATATGCGTTCACATCATAAAAATGAAAGTGTTGGAGAATCATCACGTAGACGTCGTGAAGAAAAATTACGTTGTCCAGTTTGTGATGAAAGTTTTCGTGAACGTCATCATTTAACACGTCATATGACTGCTCATCAAGATAAAGATAGTGATGTTGTTGTTGATCATCATCAACAACAATTATCACAACGACAATCATCATCATCATCATCAACATCAACAACATTAATTAATAAGCGAAGAACAACTTCAGGACTTTCTGTTATTCATGGTGCAAAGTGACACAATTCAATCAATCAAACAAATTTTTATCTCGAATAATTAGCTTAGAAAAAAAAAAAAAACAAATATAAATAATTGTCTATAGTTTATAGTGTTTAATAATAATAGTAATAATTATATCACATGGTACTGATGTGGTCCAAAGGGCTCCTTCTAGTCAATATTAAATTTAAAAAGAAAAAAATCGTAATAAATAAAAATGTATAGATTTTTAGATAGTCAACACGCGTATATTTGATGGATTATTTCAAAGTGATCATTAATGATAATAATAAATATATATAGACAATTTAAAATCATCGATAAATATCATATTTTAATTTTATTTTTTTCGATTGTAAAGTACGTCACACGTTAACCATCGAAGCACGCATAATAGTAGGAAACAATGCCATAATCGGAAACAGTGCCGGTTTGTTATCTGCCATTTGCACCCCATTTAACTTGAAATGTTGAAACATTCGTGGACGTTTTCACTGTTTGTATATATACATGTTTTACATTCATATAATTTTGTATATATATATGTATAAATGTGGGAGACATAATATAACCATGACGATTTAGCCCCGTTCGCGTTTTAAATACATCGCGACCTCTGTAACATTACCACCTACGACCCCTTGCTAACTTGTATTCACCGCTTCACCCATACAACCCTCCATTCTACTCGTTGATCCTAAAATCATTTCAATCCCTCCCTCTTATTTATTTGATTTTCCTTCTTTTCTTTTTGTCTTTATTCATCAGCCCCGATTTTTAAATTCCCACAAATTTTTTTTTTCCTTTCCTTGGCTCTCTCATCAATGTTTCATGTCAAATTAATCAATAAATTTTCATCATCTTGGATAAATAATTATTGATAATTATTAAATAATTATTCAAAATTATTTAGCAATTATTTATAATTATTCAACAATTATTTATAAGCGCGTATTTTAATTATTAATAATCATGCAGAAAAATTTAATTTGTAAAATGATTGTTAATAATTTTTAATTTATTAACAATAATATTCATGTGAATATATATACTCTAATTATCAACATACTACATATTAGTATATAAAAAAAAAAATAGATATAATAATTATAAATAATTATTAAGTTTTGTTTTTGATTTTGAAAATTTTTTTTTTTTTTTGTTAAACTATATTTTTTTTTTTCTGTTATATTATTATTATTTTTTGTATTTAATAAATTATTATTATTATTTAAATTTTTGTATTATTATATATAAGCTAAAAAATATTATTAAAATTTTTTTGTAAATAATTTATTTATTGTAAATACATAATGTAGCATTGATTGTTAAAAAAAAAAAAAATTAAAAAATTAAAAAAATTTATCCAATGTAAAATGATAAATATAAATATCAATTATTAAATATAAAATTTGTTTATTTATTTTTTTTATTTATTATTAATATTGTCCAACAAAACCCGATATTATTATTATTATTTATCAAATGATTATTATTATTATTGAGCATAGTAAAAAAAAAAAATAAATAAAATCCTTGAAATTTCAAGAAGAGTTTTATATGATTTTATTTTTTTTCTTTATAAAAATATAATAAATGAGAATAATATTTATTTAATATATATATTATGTTTTTTTTTCTTCTTTTTGAAAGTAACAATTCATTGTAACAACGATGACAAGGCTCCAGTGAGAACCGGTAAATCAAAATAAATCCGATTACTGTAAAAGGAGATATTAATTTCTGACCATTCTCCATCTTCTTGGTGCCGTTTGCGGCTTATTGAAATGTCAAGAACCAAAAAGATATCAAAAAGATGATTATCATTTACTTTTTTTTTTTTTAAAATAATAATATCAATAATAAATTGTCAATGAGGGAATGAAGGGATGCAGCAGGGGGTAAAAAGTAAACGTTATCTGTAGTGTGACACGATTTCATGTTGGCTGTTTAAAAGAAGTTATATAATAATAAAAAAAATAAAATAAAATTGTCTGACCAAGTAAAGGATATTCTACTAAACGGCTATCTAATCCTCCTATAAAAGAAAAAAAAAAAAATAAAATGAAATAAATAAAAATAAAATAGAGAAACGAATAATGCATTGGTGGTCTTGAAGCAATAGGGTGGTAAGCTTGAACCTTTCAACTTCCTTTTTATTTTTTTTTTTTTTATTTAAAATGTTTGTTCTGTTCGTCGAAACGATAAATACTTACCCTCTGGCCGTATCCTTAAAGTAGTTGATGCAATTTTAAATCTTCACACGTTGTTTTGTTATATGCCAAATTTTCATATTATTTAGGTATTAACTTTTTATTTTTTTTTTAAATGAAATATATTCTTTTGTAAGATTCAAAGAAGAAGCTTCTTATTTTATATTTATTTGATGTTTATTCATTATCAAAATTAATTATCATTTTTTTTATTTTTTTTTTTTTTAAATGGAATATCTTTTAGGCAAGATTCAAGTTGAAGAAGCTATTATTATATTTATTTAAAAAGTGTTTATTTATATTTAAAATTTAATCGAAAAAAATTTGTATTTGAATTTTTTTAATTAGGGGATGATATAAATGGTTGTTAAATAAAAAAATACAGGTCATACGTATATAATTATTGTACAGTTACTATTTTCAATATATAATACTATTGATAATAATAAAAAACTTAAAAATGTAGTTAAAATGTAGTAAATAGTGTAGTCATTGTTGTCATGTAGTATTTATAGTACTTGTTTTTTTTTAACGCTACATTTCGTAATCACGGTGTCCCTAAATCCAGCCATAAATAGCCCCGTGAATTTGGAATATTTAAACAATTAAAAATTTAAAAAAAAAATATTGATTGACTCACCGTTATATTGGACCGTATATTGAAAATTTTATAAATTAATTTCATGAGATTTTTCCATTAAATTTCATACGGCCTGCAACAGCTTAAAAAAAAAATAAAATTAATTTAATAATTAAATTGATAATTCCTCGTAATATTAATACCAGTTGAATGAATTTATAAATTTTTTATTAATAAATGTACATTTTTAAAACGACCTAAATTTATATATTTACATTTTTTTTTGTTTAAACATACATTTCTTCAGTGTTTTTTTCGTACAATGTTTGGACAAGTTTGTTCTATTTGTACGAATGCACCCAGTGGAATTTTATTAACACGTAAAATATCAATAGCACGATAATAATGTTCAGGTGATATTGTTGGTTTTCTTGAATCTATCCATGCAAACACCAGATAGCTGTTCAACGAAACAAAAAATAAATAAAAATTCAATAATAAATTCATGTTTCATTTTAAAGCTCAAAATAAAATCAATTACAATTTACGAAAAGTCATAACGGCAGCTTTGACTGCATAATTTTTATAGTCTGTATCTAAAATAGTCATGACTCCAAGATTAATTGGTGGCTTGATTGGATACCGAAAGGAAAATGATGAATGCTCATTTTCTTTTGGAAATAATGCTGCAATTGAATTGCGCAATTTTTTTGTTCTAATAAATAAAAAAAATCATTATAAAATTAATTTATTTAAATATAATAATATATCAATAGTTTAACCTATTATTAAATATTTAAATAATTTTATTTAGCAAAAATAAATAGCTGTTAATAATTAAATTGACCAAAAATTAAATTATATAATTTTAATTTATAAAAATTAAATAATGCAATTATTTATTAAATATAATTTTTTTTACATTTTTATTTATTTAATTAATTTACTTACGTTGGATTCATTGCATTGAGAACCAAGCTGTACGTTCCCAAAGGTTCGTTATATTCAAATTTAACCGATGAACATATTTCATTAATTTCTATAAAATTTGGAATCCTAGAAATTTCATACCAAGTACCTGCATACTAAAAAAAAATTATTAAAATAAATTAAAACGTGTCGTTAATTATTTAAAATATATTTTTCAATTTTTTTTTATACCGCTGATTTATTGAAATCTTTTATTTGAATAAATTTGGGAGTTTGGTAGAGTGGAATTTGTGCAAAAGAGATTGAAAAAAAAAATGACACAAGAAATATCAACAACATTATAAATATTTTTAATAATTTATTATACTAAATTTAAATGATGCTTTGTCTTTATATACCGTATTTTTAAATTTCAAATATATTTATGTAATAATATCGAGAAAAAAAAGGAACCTTATATTGATACAAGTGAGGAAATTAAATTAAATTAATTTCACCCCAACTTTGTTAATGAGAGATAATTTTATTTAATTTTTATTACAAGTGACTGGTTAGCACAATATAATATTTCAATTAAATATTCAAAAATAATTCATTATAAAATCTCAAAAATAAATTGTAAAAATTAATTAAAAAACCAAAAATTAACAAAATATTTCACTTGTATCAATAAATTTATTTAATATTTTATATAATTACTTTTTTAATTTAAAAATATGATATTATATTTGGGTATATAAAGCCTGTTGAATTTTAAATTAAACTTAGTTTAAAAATTTTATTTTATTCATCATGTTGTTGATATTATTTTTGTCAATTTTTTTTGCAAATACTTTTGCACAAGTTCCAGTTTACCAAGCTCCAAATTTTCATCAATTAGTTGATTTTAATAAATCAGCGGTATGAAAAAAAAGCCACTTAGAATTTTTATAATTTATTTTAATAATTTTATTTTTAGTACGCAGGTAAATGGTATACAATTTCTAGGATTCCAAATTTTATAGAGTACAATGACATATGTTCAGCTATTGCACTTGAATATAACGAACCTTTGGGAACATACACGATGATTCTCAATGCAGTAAATCCATCGTAAGTAAATTAAATAAATAAAAAAATAAAAAACTATATTTGATAAATAATTGCATTATTTAATTTTTAGTCAATTTAATTATTAACAGCTATTTATTTTTGCTTAATAAAATTATTTAAATATTTAATAATAGGTTAAACTATTGATATATTATTCAATTTAAATAAATTAATTTCATAATGATTTTTTTTTTATTTATTAGAACAAAACTTTTGCGCAACTCAATTGCTGCATTGTTTCCAAAAGAACATGAACATTCATCATTTACTTTTCGGTATCCAATCAAGCCACCAGTTAATCTTGGAGTCATGACTGTTTTAGCCACTGATTATAAACATTGGGGAGTCAAAGCTGGTGTTATCAACTTTCATAAATTGTAAATGAATTTATTTTTTTTTTGGTTATTATCTTAATTATCTATTGAATTTTATTTAAAAAAAAAAATTATTTTTCGTTTCAACAGTTGGTTAACGTTTGCATGGATCGATTCAAGAGAACCAACAATTTCACCTGAACATTATGAAGAAGCATGTCAAGTTTTACGTGCAAACAATATTCCAGTTAGCTCAATGATGAAAGTCGAACAATCCTGTTCAAACATTGTCAATGCATAATTAATTTATTTCGAAAAAAAAAATATATAAATACATAAACGCTGTAAAAATGTTAATTGAAAATAATAAATAATTACATATTATATTTAATAAACTAGTATTAATTTTGTTAATTTATTTTATCCTCTTGATAAATCAAAAAATAATAATAAAAAATACTGTAGACTTTTACCACTTGAATAAATATAAAAAACAAATATTGTCAATAATTATTTACATGTAATCGAAAAAGATAATTTTTATTTTACATATAAAGCCAAGTATATTTATAACTAAATTCAGTTTTAGTATATTTTTTTTATCTCCAATAATTGCTTGAATTATTAATCATGTTGGTGATATTATTTCTATCGATTTTTGCTACAAATTCCTTCGCTCAAATTGAAGTTTACGATGTTCCTGATTTTAATCAAATTGAAAATTTTAATAAAACAGCGGTAAATTATTTTACTTTATTTATTTATCCATAAATAAACTGTTGAACAAAGCCTAGTTAATTTTATTTTATAAATTTAATTAGTAGGAATATTGGAGGATTAATTTTTCCTTTAAATTTCAGTACGCTGGAATTTGGTATGATATTTTTAGAATTCCAAATGTCATTGATTTCGGTGATAAATGCTCAGTTGTTACGTATGAATTGAATCAACAATTGGGATCTTACAAAATGACAATTAATGCAATTAATACAATGTATGTTTTTCTATACGAAAAATCATAAAATAATTTTCAAAAATCGAAATCGAAATCGAAATTGAAATCGAAATGGAAATCGAAATAGAAATATTAATAAAGTTTTTTAATTATTTTTTTAGAACTAAAAAATATCGTAATTCAATTGCTGCAGCTTTACCAAAGGAAAATCAACAATCAGCATTTACATTTCGTTATCCAATTGTTCCACCAATTGATCTTGGAACCATCTATATTTTAGACACGGATTATGAAAATTATGCAGTTTGGATTGGCATTATACCTCTTCGTGAATAGTAATAAATTTTATTATTTTTAATTCACATTAATTACAATAATCAAGTCTAACAGTTTCTTCTATTTTCAACAGTTCATGGATGTTTGCATTTATCACTTCAAGAAAACCAACACTTTCATCTGAATATTATAAAAAAGCAGTTGAAATTTTAAGTGCTAATAATGCTCCAATTGGCGCACTTTTACCAGTTGAACAAACATGTTCAAATATTATCAATACATAAAGCAAATTTAGGTCATTTTAAAAATGTAAATTTAAATAAAAAAATTCATAAATTCAAACAAATAATCTTTAATTTTTGTTTAGCATAATGTCTCGATCAATAAATGTAAAATTATTCGAAAAATAAATCGAAAAAATTCGACGGATTTTTATATCACTTGTATAAATAAAATAAATATCTAAAAATAATTATTCAATAAATATTTTTAATTTTAAATTAGATTTATAATTTATGTTGGATAAAATTTTTGATATATAAAGACACGTTGTATATTTAAAATCATCCAGTTCAATTTTATTTTTGAGGAAATAATTATCGAAAATATTCATCATGTTGGTGATATTATTTTTATCATTTTTTTTCGCCAATTCATTTGGACAATTAATAGTCTACGAAAAGCCTCAATTTAATCAAATATCAAATTTCAATCAAAAAGCGGTAAATTATTATTTAAATATTTGAAAATTAATTTTTTTTTTTTAATTAAAATTTAATTTGAATTTCTAGTATTCTGGCTTATGGTATGAAATATCTAAAATTTCAAATGCCTTTGAGTACGATCAAAAATGTTCAACAATTAATTTTGAATTAAACGAAGAATCAAAAAAATTCAGCTTATTTTTAAATGGAATAAGTGCAGAGTAAATTAATTATTAATAATTTAAATTTTTTTGTCAACAAAATAATGTGAATTAAATTTTGACTAAATATTTTAAATTTTTAATGATCGATTGGTGATTTTTTTTAGAACTGAAGATGTAAATAAATATTACGTTGAAGCATTGTTAAAAGAAAATGATTCATCAGAATTTATTATTCGTAATCCAGATAATGAATTGGATGATCTTGGAACCATGACTGTTTTGGACACTGATTATGAAAATTATTCAGTTAGAGCTGGTCTTATACCTTACCATAATATGTAAGTGTAATTTTTAATTATTAATTAATTATTATCATGGAAAAAAAAGATATACATGTGCAAAAGTTGATTTTAAAAATAAAATTATTATATTTTTTAGTTGGTTGGTATTTGGATGGATTGATTCAAGAAAACCAACACTTTCATCGGAACATTTTGATCATGCTGTTAGTGTTTTGAGTTCTTATAATATTCCAACTAATGAATTTATAAATGTTAATCAAACTTGTACAAGTGTTGATAATTCACATATACTTTATTCACAAAAAAAATAATAGTAAAATTGTAAATGATGTAGAATTAAGCAAATAAATAAATATATAAACTTGTATAATATTTTTTAAAAAATTCCAGTGATTTAAATTAATGATTTATAAAATGAAAATTAGTATGAATAATTACATTCAAGTATTGTTTAAATAACAGAATTATTATTTCATGAAAATTCTATTTAAAAATTTTTTTTTTTAACAAATATAACTTGCAGCGAAAAATGATGAATTTGTCATGAGTTTTGAGAGTCATGAGAATTGCAAAAAAAAATAAAAATAGTTGAAATAAAGCTCTAAAATTTTTAGGATAATAATATTTAAGTGTTGTTTAAATAATAGAAGCATAATTTCATGAAAATTCTATTTAAAAATATTTTTTTTTAACAAATACAACCTGCAGCGAAAAATGATGATTGATGAATTTATCATAAGAAATATAAAATTGCAAAAAAAATAAAAATAGTTGAAATAAAGCTTTAAAATTTTTAGGATAATAATATTTAAGTGTTGTTTAAATAATAGAAGCATAATTTCATGAAAATTCCATTTAAAAATATTTTTTTTTAACAAATACAACCTGCAGCGAAAAATGATGATTGATGAATTTATCATAAGAAATATAAAATTGCAACAAAAATAAAAATAGTTGAAATAAAGCTCTAAAATTCTTGGGATAATAATATTCAAGTGTTGTTTAAATAATAGAAGAATAATCTAACAAAAATTTAATTTAAAAATATTTTTTTTTTAACAAATATAACCTGCAGCGAAAAATGATGATTGATGAATTTGTCAAGGGAGGTATAAAATTGCAAAAAAAAATGAACATAGTTGAAATAAAGCTCTAAAATTTTTAGGATAATAATATTCAAGTGTTGTTTAAATAATAGAAGCATAATCTAACGAAAATTTAATTTAGAAATATTTTTTTTTAAACGTATTTCATTGATGATTATAAAATTGCAAAAAAAAAAAAAATGAAAATAATTGAAATTAATTTATGGGTTCAAGTTTTAATTAATTTTATAAATGTTTATAATATTTCCAATAAATAAATTTTACGATTTTATAAAACATAAATTTCTATATTGTCAAATAAATAATTTATAAATAATTGGATAAGACAGGATGAATCAGTTTTATCTGTATGCAGTCTCATGGGACTGAGTGAAATCGAGCATATTGATTTCATTAGTTGAAGATATATGAGAACAAACTTGCTCACAATTTTTAAAAATAATAAAATAAAAATTCATGTATATATTTTTCCCACATAGTCAGTATGTTCTATTTAGAATATATACAAGGCATAAAGTGTAACGAATTTGTGTCCTTCTATCAAAAGGATGTAATGACAATGTCACATTGGGGACAGACCGGTGAATTTGATACGGTTTAAGTCAGTCTTGAAAAATTGGCTACACAAAAAAAAAAAAATAACAAGAATTAGAACGAGAAAAATGTACGCGAATGCACGTGCCGACTGAAATTTGATGCGGACATGCTAATACGGCGCCCGTTACGAGACATTAACTTTCATGTACTACACATTGTAAACTCAAAGATGACTACATCGTTTCCCTCGATATATAAAAAATAAAAATAACAAAAAAAAAAATTATATCTAAATATATTTTATCAACAAACAAATCCACACCAAGTTAAAAATTATTTTTTACTTTTCAAAAATTATTTTTACAATAAATTTTATTTAAAAAAAAAAAATACAAAACAATGTCAATTACACTGTAAACAATAATATATCCACAATGAAAATTTAAAAAAAAAAAATATTCACACTGATTAAAAACGGAAGTAACTGTCGCAAAAAAAAAAAGAAAAAAAAAATACCAAAAAACGGAAGAGAATTTTTGAGTTATATTTTGATTTATTCAGTGATATTTTTTTCATACAATAAAACTGACAATGGACTTGACATTTTCATTTCATTTTGAGGTCCATTTGTTCTGCCTCAATTATTCTTCAGCTCTGTTATTATTATCATTTATATTTTTTTTTAAAAATTCATAATAATCTATGAACACAGCATCGCAATTTGCACAGCACAGTAGTTCTTTTGACAAAAAAATTTCTGAATAAAAAGCCTAAAAAAAAAAACTAATGAAATAAATAAAAAATTACAAAAGATTTTTAAAATGATATATATAAATTGAAATGTATAAGCAGGATATTTTGAACCTGCTCAAATATGTCCAACCGCGAAAGGCAATAAAATATCTTTATCTTGCTCGTGCCATTACCCCCTTGATTTGGTGTATGCTGTATTCAAAAGTAACGCAAAGAGAGAGAGAATAAAATATCAAAAAAAAAAAAAAAAAACAAAGTGACAAAGAGAGACAAAAGTAAAGTCATTTCAATTTACATTCCTATCACGGGGAGCTTTCGTAAAGATAAGTCCATTTAAATAAATTAGTAATGCTATCTTCGTACGCTTTTGCTATAGACGTAAAGTTAAATTGTTAGGAGGGGGTAGGGAGGGGGAGGGAATTAAATGATATTTTATCAATTTTCACTGTGATTCGTTCTGTGCGTGCGATAAAATTTTAAAGATGCATCTTGCTCATAAATAATATGACTGATAATATATTATTTATTTTTAAATAATCGAAAAAATAAAAAAAAAAATTTTTAAATATGTATTTTTATTGAATGAAAAATAAATAATAATAAAAATAGGGGAACTTTGGGTTAAGCACAAACTTTTAGGGTAAAATGTCGACATAATTTTAAAAATTTTAAAAATATTTTTTATTATTAAATAATTGTTTAAGTAAATGTTAATAATATTTTTTGAAAAATTAATTTTTGTTTTTTTTTTCTTGTTTTTCTTTACAGTTCTCGTTACCCCCCTTCCCGCCCCCTTGTATTTATAATTAATAAAATATAATTATAAAAAATAAAAATTTATTTATTATGTAAAAATATAATTTTAAATGATGTGTGTAAAAAAATGAGATAGTTGATGGGACAAGAGCATAATGGAGCATAACAACAGCATTAACACGTATCTAGATGTTACCAGTGTTTTGCAAATGTTATAAACCACTTTAACATGTACAAAAAAAATTAAATTATTATCTTGTATTTAGAGCACTTGTTGTAACATAAATATATGAAACAATTAGTGTCAATTTATATGTGTATAATATATTGTTTTATTGTTGTATAGAGTAGACGTGAAAAATAGTATTTAGCCGATGGCTAAAGGTGCTCTATATGAAAGGATAATTATTACATAGTTATATATATATTTATGGTTATTTTAATTCATATGGTAATTGTGAATACAATAGGTAACAACAAATTACAGTAAAACTTTTCGTCTAAAACAATGCGAGAAAAGCCAACAAACCAAACGGACATGTAGGAAATTCTGAGGGTTCAACAATTCTATTGTTATTTTATTAATATTATTTTCAAATTTATTAGATTATCGTTGTTGTTCAATATTAAATTATTGTTTTTGTTTGAAAATTTTATATTTTACTTTTATTTAAATTTTACAAATAATTATTTTTAATTTATTCAAGATGATACGGGGATTCAATGAATTTTTCTTGTTAAATTTTTTCAAGAATGTTAAATTTTTGCTGAGGCACTACACAATTTAATGAAAAAAAAATTACAGAGATAGCTCAACTCCATCATAGTCAGAAAAATTAAAAACAGCTAAAATCCACCTCCTACTCCCCTTTAACGGTTTCAAAAATTCCCATTTTTTTTTCTAGACTTGCTGAGGTCCTACACAATTTGATAAAAAAAAAATTACGAGGATAGCTCAACTCCATCATAGTCAGAAAAAGTAAAAACAGCTAAAATCATAGACAAAAAATTAAAAACAGCTAAAATCCACCTCCTACTCCCCTTTTGACGGTTTCAAAAATTCCCATTTTTTTTTCTAGACTTGCTGAGGTCATACACAATTTAATGAAAAAAAAATTACGAGGATAGCTCAACTCCATCATAGTCAGAAAAAGTAAAAACAGCTAAAATCATAGACAAAAAATTAAAAACAGCTAAAATCCACCTCCTACTCCCCTTTTAACGGTTTCAAAAATTCCCATTTTTTTTTCTAGACTTGCTGAGGTCCTACACAATTTGATAAAAAAAAAATTACGAGGATAGCTCAACTCCATCATAGCCAGAAAAATTAAAAACAGCTAAAATCCACCCCCTACCCCTCTTTGACGGTTTCAAAAATTCCCATTTTTTTATTTAATTGATTTTTATTTGAGCTTGATCAATACCATCATATATTCATGTCAAATAAACAATAAATAAATATTAATTATCAATTTTTTAAATGTCTATAATAAATAAACAAATAAATTTAAAAATATTTTTTAAATTTATTTTGTTCCCAAAACAACAAAATAATTTAAATATAAAACAGAAAATTCATAAGCTTTTAATTTAAATAAATAAAAAAAATATTTTATAAATAATTTTGTTATAAATTTACAATTCTCATGTATTATTTAAAAAAAATTTAAATAACAAATTATTTGATAATTTAATTATACAAAAACATATTTGTCGATGAAAAAAAAAGGAAAAAAAAAATAGCCAAAGTAATGATAAAATTATGAAAACAATGTGGATGTCTAAGAGAGTGTGTTGTATAAAGGCATATGCCAATTGAAAAGCATATAATATTTAATATATAAATATATAGACAAGATTTATATGTGCTGTGAGTGTATGACGTAGTTGTGTGTCGTCTAGGCAGCCAGCAGTTGTCGTCTAGAATCCGCATTACAAATTTAATCTTACAAATGGATTGTGGAAACTTGGAAACAATGAAATACATATATGATATTTAGCATGATATATATATTTGAATTGTATATATATGAATGCGTATGGCAATATTGTTATAGAACCGATCCATATTCTTAGGGTACACATATTTCTACTGGTGTGAAACTTGCAGACCGACTTTTTCATATTTATTATTATTTTTTTCTTTTTTTTTTTTGTTTAGGGCGAATACAAAGTAGCACAAATTATATCATGCGACGAGAGTTTTCTTCTTTAATAATATTTATGTATATTGCATGATATTAATCATGTTTTCGATACAATAAATATTTGTGTATACACTTTGATTTTTGTATTAATAAATAATTGATTAGTTTTTTTTTTTATGTTGATATATTTTTAAGGTTTAACTTATTTATTTTTTCTACTGAATTGAATGTCTTTTTTTTAATTATTTTAAGTTTGTTTTATATTAATTTAAAATATTATTTTTTTGTTATTTTAATTAATGTACATTTTATTTGATAGAAAAGCTCGAAATTTTTGGTAATTTTTTTAAAAATAAACAAGTTTTTTTTAATTTTTTTGAATTATTTATTTATTTTGTTAATAATTATTTTATATATTTAAATTCAAGAGTGTATATTTCAATTATGAAAATATAATTTTTTTCATATGAAATTATTTTCCTTATTTTTTATTCATAAAAAAAAAAAGCTCGAAATTTTTTTAGCACATTTATGTTAACTCATCAAATATAAAAAATAAAAAAAACATTTAAAAATTGATAATATAATAACAATCTAAAAATCTATAATAAAATAAAAAAAAAAAATTTGACATAATTTTAAATAAAATGAATAAAATTTCTTATTAAAAGAAAAAAGCTCAAAATTTCTTCAGCACATATTTAATAATGAAATAATAAAAAAACGAAATAAAAATAAAAATCATTGCTTATTTAATAATAATAATAAAAATATAAAAATTGAATATTTTAAATTTTCGTATAAATAATTAATTGATTAATTTTTTTGAAATATTGAATGAAATAAAGTAAAAAATATTTTCAATATTTACATTTTTTATTTATTCCTTTAATTATTATTTATTTATTATTATTTATTTTTGGAATAATGAGGGTTATACGTACGTCTTCTCGACGTTTGCATTTTGTGTAGCATGTTTCTTTAACTCATCGTTGCGACGGAGGACGCAAAGATTAGCATAAATATCATCAGCATGCCCCAACGTCGTTTGTCATCGTTACCAAAGCACACGCTTCCTGCGACTTGTTCGCCACACGCGACCTCAACAACGACTAGAAATTTTCCATTATATATTACACCTATTTTACGCTGAATATTTTTTTCTTCAAAAATTTTTATTTAATCTCAATAAAAAATCATAAAATTAATAAATCAAAAAGTAAATTAAATTTATTAAGCTCTTTATTTTCTTTTTTAAATTTTTTATATTGGTGTAATTCAACTTTATTATATACCATATTAATAAAGTACAGTAGCATGCGTTTATTTGAAAATTTCAAGACTTTGTTATTCCAACTATTTGAATATGGTATTGAAAATTGCACTCAAGTAGCTTTTATAGATAGCATAACCAACTTTTCAAAGACATATCAAAATACATAAATTCAATGGAAAATTTAAACTTTGACCCAGCAACATGATTGTATTTTTATTGATAAATTTCCATCTACATTTTGTAAAATAAAAACAGTCAATCAATAAGCACAAAAAACCAAAAACAAATATATATTTTATAAAAAATAAATCCATGTCCAGGATTCAATTCAAAATTAAATTTTATTAAAAAATATGCTATGATGATAAAAAAAGTGTTCATCAATAGTTTTGATTTAAGTGCAAAAATATCATAAAAAAAAAAAAAAATATGTATGAGAGTAAATCCACTTAGTTTTTAGAGCTTTTCGTTCTTCCATCTCGCTGAAGAGTAACTATATCTGTTAACTTCCCCTTTATATGTAAAAAAAAAAAAAAATGAAAAGGCCTTCAAAATGTTAAGCGTAACAATCCCACAACCCTAAACTATTAAATACTAATTCCATTAAAGCCATCGGCACAGAAAAAGGGTTACTTTGGCACTTGGTTATATATCTGACCCATATTTCATCAGCAAAAGCTTTTCAATCTGAGAAAATTTGCTATCCATGCAGTTATTCATTGGCGCCGTTTGTTATTTTTTTATATATACTGTTTCAATTCGCATATATATATTTGAATGTAATAAAGATAGATAACAATATGTATTGAAAAAAAAAAAAAAGCTTTTTTACTTAAAAATTATTGAACAAGCATTGTCAGCTAAACGACAAAATTTCTTGTTACATGATAAGCTAAATTCGATGGGATTTTAACTATTTACATTCATTGAATTTCAATGCAATCATCTAGAAATTTGTGATAAGCAAATTTTAATTATAAATTTAATGAGCAAACTATTATTAATTAATTTTTTAATATTTAAAATAATTTTTTATTTAAAAAAAGAATAATAGTTTGAATATATTTATTAGAATGTTGTTAAAAAAATAATTAATATAAAAATTTAAAAATAAATTAAAAATTAATTTTTGAAATTTATTTTAAATTTAAAAAATGAATTTGATGTTTTTTTACACTGCGAGTTCTACCGAAAGCCTTCTACACATTTTGAATTGTACACAATGTGAAATAAGCCCAACACAAATTCTACACAAATAATTCAACACGTTTAACTTCTACACATTTCAATTTCAACACGTAAAATTCGAAATATATATTTTCTACACAAATAATTCTACACATTTATTTTTTACACAAATTATTTAATAAATTTTATCTATACATTTTAAATTCAACACGTAAAGTTCTACACACAAATTTTTTACACATAAAAATTGTACACATTTTTTTTTATACACAAATAATTCAACACATTTAATTTCTACACGTTTTTATTTAAACTCGCAAAGTTCTACACATATATTTTCTACACAAAATAATTATACACAATAGTTATATACACATTTAAATTATACAATCATTTTTTAAATAAAACAAAAATTAAAATACAATTTTCTTAAAATAATAATAAATATATTGACGTTTAAAAATGAAATATTACATAAAACAAAAAAAAACCAAGTATTTTATGAGTTACAAAAGTTAAGAATTATGAGTAAAGAAAAAAATAAAGAAAAAAGTAAATTTTTATATAATACCTGCAAAAGAAAAATGATCTACGACAATTGATGTTTTCAATCTCTAAAAGGCTTTATATATATTTTTTTTATCTCAACAATTTATAGAGTAAAATAGCGACGGCGACAACGATGAAATGCAATTTATATTAAACAATATATATAAACTATATTGTTGTAAAAAAAATAAAATAAAAGGGTTTGAAGAGAAATTGTATTTTACAAAATGTAAAATAATAATAGTCAATAATAGCAATAAAGTCATTTGCCGAGACGGTTAACTCTGAATTGTTTTACAACTGGCGGACGTTATGACTATGATGTGGTCTAGATGGGGAATAGCTTGAACAAGTGACAAAACTAGTTAACCAAACTGCTTTATACGAAAAATAATGGCAAACATTTCAAGTATTTCAAAATTTCATATTTTACATTTATTTTTTTATTTTGTTTTGAGATTTTTTTATGGGTGCTATAGCATCAATCTTTAAAAATATAACGTAGCTGAATTTATCGCGTACATATATGTATACAGAAGCTCAAAATATAATATATATATAGATTGTATATAATCATATGAAGAAGGTGGCCTGAGGCTGGCATTGAAAGCGTCTCATTACCTCTACACCACAAAGGGCTATAGTCCATATTTTATATTTCTCAATTTTAATACTACTCAACATTTAAAAGGCACATGTTGTTTTTTCTTTTATTTTAACCCTCATATATTTTATATTTAAATATAGATATATCATTTGTTAAAATATATTTATTGTTATTAATTTGCTATTATTTATTATATTTATTTATTTTTTTGTAGATATCGAAATTTCATTTTTTTTTTTTAAATAAAAAATTGGTGTGTGGATTAAAGTGTTTCAAAAATAAATATAAAAATTATATCTATTGTTATTTATTGTTTATTAATTATTATTATTTATTTAATTGTTGTTGTTTTTTTTTTTTTTTTACAAATGGAATATATATATGACAATTTGAATTTATTGTAAAAATTTAATTTTATGTTGATTTATTAAATAAATAAATGAGTGAATAAATAAATAATTACATAAATAAATAAAATAAAATATAAATAAAATTTATAATAATAATAAAATATATTATTTCGAATATTTATTTTACTTTCTCATTTTTTTTATTTTAAAATTTTAAATAAACAAAAAAAAATAACTAAAATACACTTTAAACAATAAACAATAAATAATTTAACAAACCATTTTCTATTTCTCAAATTTTAAATCACATAAAATCAATTTCTAAAAAATTTTTTGTAAAAAGAAAAAAAGCTTTAAGCTTTCGAGCACATCTTTGCATGATTAATAATAATAGTAATAATAAAAATATTTAACCACCAATAATTCAATAAAATAAATTCTAAAAATTAAAAACATAAATCTCAATTAAAAAAAAACAATAACAACAACAATATTATGTTTATAAAAATAATATCCAACAAGAAGTTTAAGTGGTAATCGAGCTTTATGCAAACACGATAATCTTAGATAGACAAACACACTAAAATATATATATACAAGTTAAATATCATAACAAACTTATTTGCCGTAAAAACATTACAAGTTTAATTAAAACAACCTCAAGTATATAATAACGAATATCGCGCGCGCATACTGAAAATTTTATTGCTCCGCCTTTGTTAAAATCCCGAGGGCCAAACCCATCCTCATTGTATCAATGTAAACCCCCTTGTTTTCAATTCCCTTCCACCTTTTTTTTTATATATATATATATAATATTTAAAAACTTGTTTCTTTTTTTTTTTTTGTTTTTTTTATCATTACCACCCTGAATTTTGCAACCACCCAACATGACAACTAGCTCTTCTCCTCATCCTCATCCTCACCCTCTTTCTATTTTTTTTTCTCTCTCTCATGCTCTATTATATAAACCACAATATCCATTTTATCAAAATATTTGCAAAATCACGTTTTACAACGAAAGATAAATAAGTTGTATGGATTTAAAAGTATTTAACCCCTGAGGCATTTCAAACTAAAAATCTCATTTTTATATTTATTTATATATTTTTTTATATTTAGTATCTTTATGATATTTTAATGAAAATTTATATTATTTTTATGATGGTTACATGCAGTTAATGTATTCATGATACATAACAATCGTTTATACGTAATAGGCAATTCTCTTGTGGTTACTGGGCTTGTTAAAATATGTATAGGATACTCGAGTTAAATCAGTCATGGTAAATTTTGTTAAAACACCGGAAGAATGCCTCGGGAAGTGAATCTGTTACCAAACCATTTACATTCTCAAAATTAACTTAAATATATCATGAATATTTATATACAAAGTTTAATAACTTTTTCATTATTTTTTGCTTTTACATACATATTAATATATTTTGAAATTATAAAATTCATTTCATTCACTTGGCAATTAATTAATTATATTTTTTTTTTTGTTGATCGATTTGTTAATATATTTTTACAGTGAAAAAAAGCTCAATGAGCTTTTCATAGAAAACTAAATTACCAGTTAATATTTACCCCAGTTGGTATTTTATCAATCGAGTGTATTTACCATCAATAGAAAATAATACCGTCAATCAATAATCAAGAAATTAATTTTCAAAAAATAAAAAAACAATGAAAATTTCGAAGAAAAAAAAATCAAAAATCAAAGCTTCGTTCTACATAAAAAAAAACATTATAGAAATAAAAAATTTTCAATTATTCTATTCATAAATATACCCAAAAAAAAAGAAATTACCCTAAATAATTAAATTTAATTAAATTTAAACAAAAAAAAATTGAATAAATATGAAAAAAAAAAATTTTTTTTCTTTTATAATATTAGATCCTTTGAAAGTATTGATCAAAAGCTTTATGAAATAAATATATTTAGTTAAATTGTCAACATCAGACGAAGGGTGTCAAGATAAATAACTCATCCCTCATTGAAGCCGCCAAGAAAATGGGGGGATAAAACTGGCGCCAGAAATCTTTACGACTAGTCGTACTATACGACGTCGGCGTCAACGATGCGAAACGACTATTAAAATACGTCGCAAAGTTATAAGGTATTACAGGAAAATTGTGTATATATTCTCAGCTCAAATATAGCTGTAAATAAAACCTTATTTTTATATTAATTTTATTATTCACATAACAAAAAATTTAAAAAATAAAAAATACACACACGCATAGCTTTGCAAGGCTTCAATATAAAATACAATGTAATAATGTTAATATATATATTGTTATATTAAAGGGTGTGTATTATCCCTTGAAAATATGTGTCTGTATACATGTATATATTATATATAATATTTTTATTTTCGTTGACAATACTAATGTGGGTGCGACGACCGTCGCCACAGTCTGATTGTTACGATAACAATATTATTCTTCAGTCGTACAATTTAATCATGATATACAATATGCCAAAAGTGCCATACGGAATCATAATAACGGACACTCACTAACTCGTCAAGTATAAAACAAGATACTATTATTTTATATATATAAAAAAAAATAAATAAAACACCACAACATTTATACATCAATATAAAAATTTATATATAAATTTTTTTTTTCATTTTTTCATTTGTATTATACACACACAAACACACACATGAGATTCTTGGCTATTATTATTATTTAATTTTATTTATTTATTATTATATATTATATATATTTTTTCTTCTGTTCAAGTACCTGCAATTTTATCCCTTTCTTGCTCGCGCCCGCGAGTTGACTCGAGTTACCCAATATAGCAGACAGGACAAATGTCCTTTTAAGGCTCAATACCATTGGCGGAAGAGGCGCGTCTCGACTTGTCGGCATCGAGACTTTTGTAGCCTCTATATATATATAAACCACACATATATAAATTGGATAAATATTATTATTTTTTTTGTGGATGTACTTAGTGGTATATAAGAAAATGAAAAATAAAATTAAACAAAGATTAAACATATGGAAAAAAAATTTAAAAAAAAAAAAAGGATAGATATTTTATAAGTATTAAAAAATCATATATATATTCTAAAAATATGTATAATATAAAATTAAATATTTCATTCATATTTTTATTATAAAAAGTATGTTCAACATAAAAAAAATAAAAATAAAAAGAAAAAATGATTATAAATTGAAATACAAAATTAAGACTGAGTTTAGTTATTTAATGTAAACATTTTTGGATGTTAACGTTAATCATTCGTTGTTTATTATAGTATTGTATATATAAAGAGATAAAAATGATGAGAAAAAAAATTTTTAAAAAAATGTATAGAGAAAAAAAGAGATACACAGAGATGAATACACATATGCACATGCAATGAAAGGAGATCACACGCCAAGGAGGTAAGCCCTTGTAAAGACTGGATCTGGTATCTTCTCTTGGTATGTTGCAGATTCTTTTTCCTTGTTTTAGTTTACTATATATCTCTCACGACAAACGTACAAAGTAGTCATGAAATTTATCTCATTTTATGCTACATACAATCACAAATTTTTTTTTATATAAAATATATTTAATATATATAAATAAATGGTATATGTTATAAGAGTTTAAGAGTGGTATTGTCGTTTTGTTTATACTTGAGGTCGAACAGCAGCTGTAGCACTTGATGGAATTCTCATTAACTCTCGCATATTTTATACCATAACAAGAATGGTAATATCATTTTCCGTATTATTTATAATTCAATGAAAAATTTTTATTTATTAACCTTGATTAAACACTGCACATAAAATATATAATAAATTTGATTTTTTAAAATAATTTTTAACTTCTTCTTTTTTTGATTTAATATTTTTTTTTTCATTTTATTTTTTCGATACAATGTTGTGCAATTTTTATAAATTTTTTTTTTTGAAACTTGTATCGATTTCGTTGTATGTTGTCTACGAAGATGAGCAAAAAATAAAAAAAAAAATATCAAGAATCAACGAGACGGAAAAAAAAATAAAGAATTTATATACAAAAGAAAAAAAAAAAAAGTTTTAACTAAAACTTTATATGGAGTGGTGCTCGTCAGCAAAATGGGCCCCCTTGGTTTTGATCGAACAACACGTTGAGGTATACCGCTACCGTGAGCCATTGTTTTCCACAAATAATCATGAAACCCGACAAAGTTTAAAATATAATCAAAAATACCAAACACTATTTGTAAATTCAAAATATTTCATAAAAGTTTAATTGAATTTCACATCAAACTGCAGTTTGCACAAACTGAACTGAAAATCAATCAAATGGGCCCAAAAGATTTACCTTGCATCTACTAATACTTGTTTCATTTACAAAGGCACGCACACACATTTTTTTCATACAAATACAATATATAAATAAGGGAGTAAAATAAGCCAAGTAAGAGAGAAATAAAAAAAAAAAAAAAAAAGTTATATAGAAGCATGAACACACACCGCCGTTGACTGCATTAGCAATTCAAATTGGCGGCAATTTTTTGAGTGCATTTTTGACCTCCTGTATCGTCAGTTGATATTTCTTTTTCTTTTTCACAAAAATTTATATATATTTATCTTTGTCTTGGTTACTCTTTCTACCCCTTCACATATACACCCTCTTTTTATCTTATATATATATACAGACAAGTATATAACCAACTGTCCTGTGTTGTCGTTGTTGTTGTTGTTGTTGTTGTATATATAAGCCGAAAGTTTGGCTCCTTATTAAGACCGCCCTCACCATATTAAGGATAATTGCTATAGTCCAGAAGCCAACATGAACAAACTCATACCATCAAAGTATATTAAACTATATAAATTTTACTAAGTCGATATGTTATTTTACATTATTTTCTTTAGTGTCATGATGCCGATCACTTGATGATACACGCACTTGGTTTTATAAAAATTTTATCTTATCCCATTATTTTTACAAAACACCAACGATACATATCACATTGACTGCAATTTAAAATATATTTTCAATGTTCAAGTTGGCTTGGCTTGATCTTTATGATAGGCAATTTGTCGAATTTAAAAAAAAATAAAGCATAAAATAAGTCAAAAATAAAAATATAAATAAAAATTAAGTTAAATAAATTCCACATGCTTTACTCCAAAAAATACAGACATTCAATGCATCGACATCTTTGGTAGTATTATCTCGATCCAGCGAAAAGAGTCGCGAATTCTTTCTTCGCCCGGGGGATCTTCTTTCGATATATATATATACCTATATAGATTGATGAATCGATAGTCAGATGTAATTTACGTCTTTCGAATCTCTTTCTTTCTTGTTTTTTTTTTTTTATTTTTTTGTTTGAAGAAAAATAAAAATTTTCTTTAGAACAATTCTTATACCAAATACAGAGTTTATAAATTTTTGAATTATTAATGAAAAAGCTTGTTCGCAGTGTTTAAAAATCATTGAAATTTATATTTTTTTTTTGATATTTTTTTGGAAAATAATGATAATTTAGTTTATAATATTTTAAAAGAGTTTTTTTTAATTTGAACTCATTCTTTCGAATATTTCAATGGACATTTGTCTAATTTTTGAATGAAAATGTGGCCAAAATTTTGAGAACTGTTTCGATTTATCTATTAAAAAAACAATGAAAAAAAAATTTAACAAAAAGGGAATTTACATTTTTTTAATCCTTAATACAATGAGAATTATAAAAAAAAATTTTTTAATATTTTTAAACATTAATTGATGAGTTGAAATATAGATAATAAAAATTAATGAAAATAAAATGTGAAAAATTAATAATGCAAATGACAAATAAATAATAATATGTAAAACTTATCATTTAAAATTTTAATATACAGTATGTATTAAAAGTATAAATGTGTGTGTATATGTATATACAAGACTGCGCCACACTAGGCCCCGTGTGCACTTCTATTTTTAAATGCATTCGCAAGTGGCACGCGGGTGGCCGACGTGTTTTCCTAAGCTGGCGCAAAATTACACACTGCAAACTGTTGTTTCTTTTATATTATTATTATTTTTTAACTCCAATTTTTTAACTCTTTTTTTTATTTACAATGCATTCTTCTTGTATTTTAACGTTCAAACGTGCAAATGCTGTATAAAGCCGGCGCATTGAGCCTTCCTCTGTCGACGAGGAAACGCAAAACACATTTACACAAAAGAAAAAATAAAAACACTTTTTAGTAATAATAAGCTTTGTTTTTATATATATAATATAATTTTTTTTTTTTTTTGTTTTATTTTTTAAATTTTAATAAGTAAATAAATACGTAAAATAATATTTGAAAAATAAAAAAAACCGAATGAGAATATAAGGTTTTACGGTCGGCAAAAGGTACGCCTCAATCAAAAGCTAAAAAGTGTTTTTTTTTTTTTTAAATATTCGCGGAGGGTCTGTTACTCATCCCTTTAATGATTCTCGTTTTCAAATAAAAGAGTGTGCTTTTTGCCTGCTGACTATTGTTGTTGACTTTCACAGTTTATTATAAAGTCGAAGAAAATACATATACGTTAACGAGCTACGTTTGATTACCTTGATGATATAAACTAAGAAAAAAAAATTAAAAAACAAATTAATAACTAAAAATATATAATATAAAAAAAAAGCATAATTTTTTGCTTATATATAATATTAAAATATAGTTGTTTTTGTTTGTCCACACCCGCGATTTCCCCCTCAAATAAATAATAATAGTTGGTAACCGGAGTGAGCTGCCCATTTTAGAGACTGTGTAAGCCGCCGTATAATTTTCCACCCACTAAAATAGCCATCGGCGGTATTCCCTAACTATACCTCACTTTTCTCCTCATTCGAAACCTCCCTTTCCTCTTTGTGACTTACTCATGATTATCGGCAAATAAGGTACAGTAACTCTAAAAAATTTTTAATCTTCAATTTTTTTTTTTTACAACTTTGTTATATATATATAACTTTTTTTTTTTTTTTTAAATTTTATATACATGTTATTATTATTTATGTACATATATTCGTTGCAATCAATTTTTTTTTTTTATTTCATTTATAACTTCTCCTCCCCGTGATTTCGTTGGAAATTATTTGGATATATTTATACAAAAAAAAAAACAAAAAAAAATTGCTACTTAATTGGGAGGACGAGCAAGACAAGGGAGGTGGAGTTTTTTTTTTTTTAAATTTTTTTTTCATTGGCATCAGACACTCTCGTTGTGTACACATGGATAAACACTGTGCATATATTATGTCTACATATATACACTATGATTTATTTGCATAAATATATGTATGTATATGAATAATTTTATGTATGTTATATTGATGCATATGTGTTTGTGTATATGTATTGTTAGGTAACATGATTCAACGTGGTATAGGTCAGATTTAAGCCGCCTTTGATATTTAAATCGAATCCGTGCGAGAGTCCTCCACGACCACACGCAGGAATTTACACGTTCCCGTTGGTACCTTTTCAGTATTGAATACCGGCCACCGGCAAATAGTGAGGAAAAAAAAATATATACATATATATATCCAATCGTCAACAGAAATAAATAAAAATAAAAAATATAAATAAATAATATAATCAAGTATGAAAAAAAAGGAAAATGAGGTATAAAAAAATTTTTTGGAATGAAAAAAACGAGAAGCAGACGCAGCATTGAATTAATAAAAAAAAAAAAAAAAAAAAAAAAAATTAAAAACAAAGGATGCGTTGGAAAAAAAAATGGATGGGCTCCAAAAAAAAAAAGAGTTGAAAAAAAGTGTGATGAAAGAATAAATAAATAAATAAATTTAAAAAAAAAAATTTTTTTTTTTAGGAGTGGTGTGTGTGTGTGCCTTGGTCCCGTCAGCCTGTGTTTGGCACCATGATTTTGAGGAGCGTCATTTTGTAAAATGAGATTGAAAAAAAAAAAAAATATTAAAAAAAAAAAAAAGAATTTTGATTTTTATTATAGATGATTTAGAGGGCAAGTTTAAAATAAGAGCGTATAGTGGATGGGCCTGGTCCCGAGTCAAAGAGATGCCCGATTAACTCATCACGCAATTGACTTGTATATAAACTTTTAACATTGACTGTATCGCTAATAAGACACACTGGCCAGTTAGTGCGAGCTCAAAAGACTGAGTAGCAAAATCCGCCTTCAGGGCATAATCCCTCTACCGTCATATCTCAATATACTTGTATCCATAAAAAATTAAATAAACAAGTAAATAAAATTTCAAACACAATATTCTCTTATAATTTTTTTAATTAATTAATTTTAATGCGACAATTAAACTTACACAAATTCAAAATTAATTTAAAAAACATTTTTTTAAATTTTTTTTTACAAAACAACTATGCAATTTGACTAAGCTCTAAAGCTTCCATCAAATAGATTTTATTTTTCTAAATTAAAATCTATCTATAATTTTTTTTTTTGTCATTTAATTTTCCAGAAAAAAAATTAATTAAATCAATAATTAATTACAACAATTTTTACTCATTTTTATTAAAATAAAAAAAAACTATAAATAAATTTAAAAACGAGCTAAATAAATAAACAAAAAAAATTAAAAATTAATAATTAATTATAGCATGATTAAAAACAATTAAAAACTTTTACTTTTACTTATTTTTTTAATGTTTTTTTTATTGTTGTTAATATTTTTAAAAAATTAATAATATAAACATAATTTTGTTTTTTTTTTTTACCATGATAACCCTTATGGATTATATATTTTAAATAATATAAAGAATTTATTTTGGTGATGGTGATGGTGGACACAAGTCCCTGGTTGGTCCATGAGACCACCCGAGTTTCGAGGTGAGTGCCGGCTACCCTGTAATCACGTGTGGCCGTGCCGCGAACCGACAAGACCCAATATCCTTTTCTCTTTATTTTTATTTTGTTATCTCTCTCAAATATCACCTCTTTACCCTCCCCAAAAATATATATATTCATCTCGACAAAATCAAAAGAAATAAAGATAAACAAAGATTCAACCTGAAAACTTTTTTTTTTTTTTTTTTTTTTTTAAATTTATACACACACAACTACACACTTGCAATTTATTTAAAAAAAAAAAATTTTTATATTTTTTAAATCTCATTATAATAATTAATAATATTATGATATTTTTGTTAATTATTTTTATATATAAATAATTTATTTTTTTTTTAGAAAATTTTTGTCGAAATTTATATTGTAATTATTTTAGTGAAAATGGAAAATTAATATACAATTGAAAATGTTATTAGTAAAATAATGTGTGTTTAAATATAAAATCAAAATATGTATGTTTATATGTATACAAATGATGTGGCACGTGCCTGTCAAAGACAGGTGTTTGTGTATTTTAAAAACACTTGTGCAGTACTTTGACATTTTGCTATGACAACTAATTTGCAATTTGATAAGTTTACTGGCATTCTTGCTTTATAACATTTGGACACGTTTCAATGGTCACTATTTAACTTGATGATTAATTACGATACAACACTGTGTTGATAGATCAAGTCTACATATATATATTTATACTAATTTTTTATTTCAACAAATAGAAGATGAAATAAAAAAAAAACAATTCCAACTGTTTTTAAAATTATAGTGTGTATTTTTAAATTAAACTCGACGATTAATAGATTTACCACTCATTTAGCTCACAGTCATTACATCAACTGATTGCAATCAAGATAAAATATAAAATAAATTAACAATTGTTATATTATTTAAGCTATTATAATTAAAAAAAAAAAATATATCACAAATTTTAGATTAAAAATTGATTTATCGTTTAAATTGGAAGAGATTTAAGATAATAAGAGATAGGCGACAGTCTCGACACATTCGACGTGTGTATGGTCATTGAAACGAGATGAAATGGAAAAAAAAAAAAATCATAAAATCGAAAGAGAAAAGATTTTTGCAGGGCAAGAAAAAATGGGGAAAAAAAAATATATTTACAGAAGAAAAGAAGAAGATATATCTTGGACCCCCCAGATAAAAAGAAAAGAGCAAAATGATGATTGGGTGGATGAGGGGTAAAATGACGGTACTCAAGACAAGGCAGATGAAGAGACTGTATGTTGTATATATAAACTGATTTAATTCGTAAATAAAAATATACAGTGCGCGCGCGCAAAAAGCCTCAACCGGCGCCCACTAGGAGTCACTGGTTCTGTAACCGGCGGCGCGTACGATTGACTGCTTCAGTATAATTTCAACTCGTTGTGTGTTCGTATCTCAATTTAATCATATTTATCCTCATTATTTAATTTAAATAATTAATTATACAAAAAATTATTAAAAAAATATTATATTTTATTATTAAAATCATCAAAATTGTAAACAATTTTATTTTTTTTTAAATTTTTTAATTTTTTCCTTTTTTTTTTTCATTAATTTTATTTATTTTTAAATTCAATTTTTTGAAATTTAATTTTAGTTTTTTTGATCTGGATTTTTTTACCTCGATTATAAACACACACAGTTGACGCTTTTCCATCTGGTTTTATTCAAACTGTCAGTGGAAGAGTTTAAATAAATAATATACTCAAAAAGTTTAAGTGGATTTTTTTTTTTTTATTATTTTTCTTTTGCTTACTCAAGTGGATGGTGAAAATTAATATTATTATTGTTTTTTTTTTTTTTTTTTTTGTTGTTAAATTAGATAATTGAGAGTTTTTAATTTTTGGTTATTTTTTTTTTTGAGTGAAATATTAATTTTGTGGTTGATTAAAATTGTGATAAAAATGCCGCGAAATTTTAACACCACGTGCGCGCCCGTTGTGTCAATTGACCCCCTCTTTTTAATATAATATACCCTTGTATATTTTGATGCTACTACTTTTAAATAATGTTTATGTATTGTGATTAAAATACTATCAACAATATTATCGTCAATGAATCAACAGTACAGTATTTATCAAATGACACAACAATGAAATTTGTTTACATTTGTTATCAAAAATCGAAACAGCTGCATTATAATTATCATCATTATCATAAAAATTCAGATAATGAAAATAAAATAAATGAAGAAGAGGATATTAATAAAAAAAATTAATTAATTTATAATAATAATTATTATTTTTTTAAATCAATGAATTTTTAAATGTCGAAATATTATAAATCAATCCTATTTTCATATTATTTTGTTTATCGATATTTATTTGGTTTTGTTAAATGAAAATTATTCAATTTTCTATTCATAAATTAAAAAACAATTTAAACAAAAAATGGACACATGTAATGAATGTTTAAAAATTATATAAATTAGCTGTACAAAAATACAAAGCTAAAAAAAGCTTAAAAAAAAAAAAAGGCTAAAATAATTAATAAATATAAAAATAATAAATGAAAAAATATTATAAATATATAAAACAGAAAAAAAAAAAAAAAAACTTACAAACAAGAAAGAAAAAAGAAAAAAAAAAAAAATATAAAAATGACTGAAACGAGGTCAAATTGCATGATGAAAATATCGTCGCAATATAATCGTCAGAGGGACTGCGACCTCAAGACACTGTTTACCCATCAGTATTGGTGTTTACGGTAATGAAATTAATTAATTAAAAAAAACAAACGTAAATTTCTTTTTTTTCAAAAAAAGAATCCAACTACAGTATCAATCTAATAATTTGATAAATCCTCAACTAAAAACGAAACAACAAGAAGAATCAGAAGAAGAAGAAGAAGAAAAAAAAGAGGAAAAACCAATTAAAAAAGAAAATTAAAAAAAGAAAATATTAAAATATATAAGCTTAATTCCTCCTCATATCCTCTTGTTGTAACTGAGGATAGAGAGGAGGATACAAAGTGCGTATAATATACTTGACGTAAGTCAGGTTGTTGTTGAAGAAGCTCGGATAATGCGGGTTTATTCAATTATAACGGGAATATTGTGCGGCTGGTGGTGTGCACTTGCAATAATTGCGCCACCACCATCCCTAGCAATGATGTCATCCCCATATGATAATTATAATAATAAAAAATTAATAATTAATCAATTATCAAAATTAATTATTGATAATCATAATAATGCTAATGCTAATAATCAATTAATATACAATAATAATCAAAATAATATTAATAATAATCAAAATAATATTGCTAATAATAATCAAAATAAAAATCGTGTATTACGTTCATCATCATCTTCATCATCTTCGTCGTCGTCTTCATCATCTTCTTCATCATCATCTTCGTCATCTTTGTCAACAATACGTAGTAAAAGTGAATCATCACGTGAAAAACGTAAACAATGTAATCGTAAAAATGGTGGTTTATGTCGTGGTAATAATAATAATAAAAATAATAATTGGTGTCCAGATATGGATTTATCAAATCGTGCTTATTTAGCACCAACTGTATTCGAGGGCAAGGCTAGAAGTATGTCCTCA